>NW_008650474.1:50258-65103 GCF_000695815.1 Acanthisitta chloris
ATGCCCACCATTTTCTGTAAGCCAACTTACCCAGAGCAACAACAGAGAGACCTGGAGGGAACTGAATGGATCTCAGCACTGCCACTTAGGGTCAGACACACCTCACCCACCCCTTCAGAGGTGCACCAAACACCTGTATTTTGGGGACAGTGGACAGTTCTGAAACCATGCACATCATGCTCCAGCTGGAGGGAGCTGTGACAGTTCACTTATAACCTGGGTACTCGAAGGTGGATTTTGGAATCTCTGGAAAGCCCTCTCTGTGCTTTCTGTGCACTTGGAAGTATGACAACAAGTTTTCTTGGAATTTGGCCGTTGTTATCAAACGACAAGCATGGAGTGCTGGACAGCCTTGGCTTCCCCCTAAAGCAGGATCCCATCAACACCCTCTGTCCTGGGAAAACCCACCCTCATTCGAGAGGTACATACAGTGCAGACTCCACAATGACTCCATGCACTGAGGACAGGGAAAGGAAAATTAAATCTTCCTAGATTCAGCCCTTTGTGCCATGGAGGATATCTCTCTTTAGGAATAGTGATGAGGAGAACAACAAAGGCTGTTGGAGTCTGCTCGGAGATGGGAAAGGGAGAGGTGGAACATTCAGTTCCCACTGAACTGGAGAGACGCAGCCCAGGAGCTGCCCCCAGGAGTAAAGGACTTACTAAAGTCATTATTACGACCTTCTGTTACATAGGGCCCATTTAAACCACAAGCAAACAGTCCCCAGGAGCACCAGCAGGAAAAGGTCAAGCTCAAAGGTGAAGCTGCACATCAGGACCTATTTTGTGTGCTTAGGTGTTTTAGCTTCCTTTCCTTGTTTGTATTTAAATAAATGCTACATTCCTGCCAGGCTGAACACATATTCCACACTGCAGCACCCAAAGCACGATGAGTCACTTAGCAGATGTAATTTTTCCCCCCTGCATTTTCCCATCCCATTAAAAGTTTGGTTGTCTTACCTTAATGACTTCTGGGGCCTGTTGAATTGAAGCTGGAACAGAGTCCTTGGAGGCAGCCCCAGCATGGCTTTTTTGCCCTGCAGGGAGGGACTGCGAAGGAGCTGCTAAAGTTTCCTGAAGAATCTGCATCACTTCCCTCTCCTTGGACAAGCTCCCCTTGCCTGTCTGGAATTCCACCAGCTCCTGGGCAAAGTCCTCGATGCTTCCCAGGATGCGCAGTAAAAGGGCTTTGTCATCCTCCTCCATCTTGTGACCATTGGTTTCCATGATATTTGACAAAGAGGTGGGGTCAGCAGGTTTGCTTTTGGGTTCAGGAGCCAGAGGTAGAACCTGCTTCCCCTGCCTGCCAAACACCTCCTTCCCAGAGGGCTCCCTCAAGGTACTCTCCATTTTCTGTGAGAAGCACTCCAAGTCCAGCAGCAGTTTGTCTATCTCCTCCTTGTCCACCTTACTGCATGTCTGGTCTCCTCTGGAGACACCAGCTTGGGCCCCACACAACACAGAATCCGAACCTGGCTTTAATGGAGTCAGTTTCTCGGACGTTTGGGAGAGCTCAGCATCTCCCACTCTGGCACACTCTGCTTTCACATCTGAAGAGCCAGCTCGCTGGCAGCTGTGCCCCAAACTCTCCCAGACCCCATTCTGCTCCACCTGCTTTCCCTTCCCTACTGCTCTTTCCCCATCAGACTCCTCCTCAATGTACAGTGCCTCGATGGAAGCTGTGCAGTCAGAGGGGCTTGTGGCTGGGAACTGAGGTAGAGCACCTTGCACAGCTCTCCCACTGCCCTCCTGGGGGATGCTGGGGAGGGAGCTTGAGGTGAAGCTCACGGTACCTGTTTGCATGGACTGAGAGGCACTTGTCTCCTCACACTGATCCCCTGGCAGTGCAAGAGGAACTGCACTTGAGGATGGCAGCTGCATAATGTCCTCGTACCTGGGTGGCTGCTCATCGCCAAACACTGGGGGAAAGGGAGTTTGCTGCAAGCCATGAAAGCAGTTCAGGAGTTCTGCCCAGTCACTCACTTCCTTCTGCCCCAGTGGCTTCAGCTCCAGGGGAAGCTTCTTCAGGTAGGAGGAAAATCTTGTCATCAGGTTCATGTAGATCATTTCAGAACTAGCCAGGGGATCATTGCTGTTCCCCCCACTAACGCTGTCTGCAGACTTCTTTTTGATGCAATGTTTTATGATATCTGTGCACTTCTTCAGATCCTCTGAGCACTTGAGCAAGATGTCCAAGCACACCTTAATATCCCCACCAGAACCACCGTCTAGCTTGTGCTTTTCCAAAATCTGGGTAATGAAGTTTTCTTCAGAGAAGGAATGAGGGGAGAAGGGAACCAGGGGATTCATGGTGACTTCTGGAGCATCATTGCTCTCCTGCCATTTCTCCACAGGTGAGGGACTCTGCAAAAAGCCACACGGAGGGCAGTTCTCATCATTGTTGAAGTGTCCATAAATCAAGTCAAAATCGAAGGATCGTCTGCTGAAAGATTCCGACCGAACTTTCCTTCCCTTTCTGTAAGCCACATGACTGGAGGAGTTTTTGAGCTTCTCAAAGGAGAATTCCTTTGTTTTACCACTGGCAAGGTTTATTGCCTCACCAGTAATGTCTTTCAAACTGCTGGAGGCTTGCACTGAAGAGCCCTTTTTGATTCTCGGACTATTTGGGAAGATTTGGTGATAGTCCCCATTTCCAGGCAAGGTAAGTCCATTTTCAGGAACAGGAGTTTTAGGGTCTAGGTTGGCATCTGGGACACTGAGCTCTGCACAGACACTGTGGTGGGCAACTATGCACGTCACACCTCGCTTGAACACTTGGCAAGTGCCCGTGCAGTAGTGCACAGTGTGCTGGAAGTGCTGCTCTATCACCACACTGCTGTAGCAGTTCACAGAAGTGACCATGAGCCTGTAGGTTGCTGCCATAGCACAGACCACGCTTGGAAGTGAGGCTTGAAAACTCACCATGAACTCCACAGGGAAAAACTCACCCACACTTTTCACAGCCACACCAGATTGAATAAAAACATTCAAATGTCAATGAAAACATCCCAACTACGTGAGCAGCTACTGCCTTGGAAAGGCCTGGAGAAGTCTGGAGTGGTACTGGCAGTCCAGTCACGACAATTAGTGCAACTTGCATGTGGTTTAACTTAAGGCAGCTTGATCCTCGTACTCCACACAGAAAGCCTTGCTCAGAGGTGCATTTCCAATGGTCCAGGTAGCTTTTCCAGCAGGTGCCATAAAATCCAGACAGTTCCTAGGCAGAAGTGACAAGACAATGATTGTTTGAACCTTCTCTCTTTCTGGGTGGGTCAGTAAAAGACAGATAATCAAGTAGCATGCACAGCCCGAAAATCCACAGTGCACTTGTGAGATTCCCTGCTCACATCACTGAGGCAGGGCCCTGCAAGGGGAAAAACAGGAGAGAATTGTTATCATTTCCATGTCTTGTGCAGCCTTGTCTACTACCAAACATCTGGCACTAACCACAGCCCCCAGCACACAGGGGACAACCTCCAGCACACAGGGGACAGGCACTAACCACAGCCCCCAGCACACAGGGGAAGCTGCTCTGAACAAGCGTAGGCTGATGGCTTTCCTTCACTCGGATGTACCACAGGAGAACGGTGCTGAGGAGCTGCCCTATATTTACACCCAGCCTATCTGTGTGTTGCCGTTTGAACAGCTCTATTTTAACCACTCATTAGCTTTTTCAGACTTGTTTTTTTCCTCCCCAGAATGAGCAAAGCATTGCATTTAATTCTAATGGAGCAAAACATTTTGATCCTGTTGTGAATTTCTGACTCATTTTCCAGGGCTCTGTAGATAAGGCAAAGGGCAGTAATGAAAAGCACTCTCATTATTTCCGAGCTCTCTGGATTATAAAAAGCTCTGAACAGCCTGCAGCAAAGTAGCTCAATGCCTCTAAGAATGAGCAGCCTTTAGTAAAGGCCACACTGCCTTCCATCAGCCTCTCACCAAGGGCTCTGAGACCATGGCAAATATTTTAAGGAGGAATAACTGTTTCTCTTTCAACCCATAAATAGCAGCACGTTTAATACAATAACTCCACTGGTGGAGGCATCAGGGATAGTAACATCTGTATAAAGGTTAAGCCTACGAAAACTAGGAATTGTGTGTTTTACACTTAGTATAGCCATTTCCAGCTGCATTTCCTGTCATCACAGTCAGAACTGCACCAGGAAAAAACCAAATGCTGTTTAACTTTGTTATGCAAAGACAGAAAAACTTAAGGGTCTTGAATTTTAGACATATCTTCATCTTTCTTTACTACTTCAAAAATCAAATTAAAACACCCCAAAGAAACTCTGGGCACCTTGTACCCCTGTTCAAATAGAAATCTGTGTTGTATAACACGATTATATCACTGCTAAGTCACACCACAGCATGGGTTTATTTTGCTGTTTTCAAAGGTAAATAGCCACCACTCTGTGAAAGGCCAGACCTGCACCCGATGAAAGCACTGCCCTCCATGCACATGACGTCCCACCCAGCTTAGCTCATGAGCCTGCACAAACACACCACACAGAAGGCAAGTGCCACAGGAGTTTGGTGCTGTCATCATTAACTACTGGGGTTAGCACATGACTGCTGAGCATCCACATTTTGTGTGATTTAAAGCCTTAATCAGAAACTGAGAAGCACAGGTTTGAGAGTGTTGGATGGACTTTAAGACAGGCTGAGGGAGTTGGGGCTGTTCAGCTGGCAAAGAGAAGGTTGTGTGGAGACCTCAAAGCACCTTCCAGGAGCTGAAGGGGCTCCAGGGAAGCTGCAGAGGGACTCTTGATTGGGAACTGCAGGGAAAGGACAAGGGGTAATGGATTCAAATTGAAGGAAATTTAGTCTAGATATTAGGAAAATGTTTTTGCTATGAGGGTGGTGAGACACTGTCCCAGGTTGCCCAAGGAGGCTGTGGCTGCCCCAACCCTGGCAGTGTTCACAGCCAGGTTGGATGAGCCTTGAGCAACCTGCTCTGGTGGGAGGTGTCCCTGCCCAGGGCAGGGGTTGGGGCTGGGTGAACTCTGAACTCCATTCCAACCCCTAAAATTCTATGATTCTATGACTTTGTGCTCATTGCACTTGTGCAGAAATGCACAGGTAAGGGTAAAGAAACCTTCCCACTTTGTTTTTTGGCTTCTGTAAAGCACTGAAACAACTGCAATCAAGACGAAGAGCTGCTCCCACTACCACGCTGGTATCTGGGACAGGCTGCCACCCGCCTATGGAACACTGTGGGCCAAGCTGCTCCTCGGCACGCCCCGTGCCAGTCCTGCTCCCCCTGCACCCCCTGGCACTGCCCCAAAGCCCCCGGCACGGGAGGGCCTCCCCAGGGATGCTCAGAGGCATGAGGTGTGCCCAGCACAGCAGTGAGTCAAGCTGCCAGGGCACGAAGGGCGTAGACAACCGTTTTACACCCCAGGGTGCTCACACCACCACACATAGCCCAGGCAACACGATCCACACCCTGCAGTCACTGCTCTCAGGTATGCTGAGCCCTGCTGAATCAGAGCCACAGCTCACACACTGCTATTGGCTCCCCGAAGTCTTCACCTCATCACACTCCATGGGCTTTGTTCAGGCAGGAAAACCCATGCTCCTAGGCCTCCAAAGAGTCCAGGGATCCACAGGCCCTTTGGAGTGCCTTCTCACACATCCAGGCTCAGAGGTCTGCTGCCTGTCCTTTTCTGAGCCTCCACCGACCACAAACAAGCCCTCTGGCATGTCCTGAGATTATATAGCATTTGGATAAAGCAGAGAACTTTAGGACAGCAGATATGGTGAAGAATTAACATTGCTGCTGAAAAAGCATGAGACTTCCTCAGGACCTCTCCCTCCCTCTGTGCCATACACAGCAAGGACTTCCTTCTACCAGCAAAGGACAGTCTGGCTTTCTACCTAATTTGGGAAATAATTACATCTTGATTAAGTTATTTCTTAATTAGATTAATAATGTATTAGACTCACTGTCTCCTTCTCCTCTAGCAGTCCAAGGGTAATTTCCTCCCTACACATGTATCCCTACCACTGGGACTAAGCCAGTTCCTCCAGCCTTTTAAGTCACCAGCAAACAATGAAGATTTCTGCATTTCTAAGATTATTCCCCAAGTTCTTTGATGACAACGTCTCCTAGACTCCCAGCCTAGACTGACTCTTAGTTCAGCTTTGTATTCCCAGCTATGCCCAGTAACAATCTCTTCCCACCATCTCCACTTCATACTTCCCAAATAATCCTTTCCAACCTGCCTGTATTTCTCTGGCACTACTGCAACTCAACATAACCCAAACACAGCCTTGCCAAGGCCAACACAGCATTGCTACCCCCAGCTCTGTTGTCAGCACCCTTTACTGCTGTGCCACAGAGGGAAGCAATCAAAGAATCCACAGCAAATCCCCAATATCCTCTTTTCCACCATATTAACTGACATGTCCTCAGTGATGATTTATTCATTTCTTTATCATCACTGTCTGCAGAAACATGCTCAGGTTACTCAAGGGCTGAAGTAGCACAAATGCAGATAGCTGCAGAGTAGAAACTATTATTCCCACTTTCCCATTGGCTTGACCAAAGTGGCACAAGCTCAGCTTGCAGCTTCATGTGAGTGATCCATCGAACATGATCCAGCATGTAAACCTAGTCAGGACAGAGCCCAAGAGCATTCCTGTTATCAGATCTGGGGATCTGGCCCCAAGCTGAGCTCCAGCAGGTTTTGTTGTGACTTTCGGTGGGTGACTAAAACCTACTCTTTATGAGGAGCAACACTAAAAACTAAAAACATCAGGAGCTCTCATACTTTTTCCTCTCCAGCCTGGCACCTTGTTCCAGCTGTGACTCTGAAGAGCCCCCAGTGCAGAAACACTGCATGAAGACTCTGCAGTTAGGACTGCTGCCACAAAACCAACCCCATCCCGAGGATACAGGACTGGCTTCACAACAAGCTGTGAATCAATAGGGTTTCTTGTGGGACTGCAGAATAACGCTCTGTCTTTCCTATCTGCAAGATGACATGAATCACTTTGCAAAGGAAAAAATTATCGCAGATACTAATGATGCAAAAGGTTATTCCATAAGACACACAAGAAATTCCATTCATGCCCAGATTACATGGAGTTCAGTAACTGAACAATGACAATCTGTTGGGATGGGGACTGTCAGCCAGAGCCTGACTCGCTGTCAAGATGAAGTCTGGAAAGCTACACGACAGGGCCCTAGTGCCTCTGGAAGTCTCAAATGCCACAAAAATCTTCTCAAACCCTTATCTGCAGCACTGGCAACAGAAGTTAAAACCACCATATCACATAGTGTGGAGCAAACCAGCCCTTCCTGCTCTGATGCAGGCATGGGAGTCACTGCACAACTGCTCCCTTGCAGTGGGGGACTCCAGGGGCAAACCCTTCGGTCTGGCACTCCTGAAAAAGCCACAAAGACAGACAGAACCACAGGTTTACTCCTTGAACAGTCATTGGTACAGCTCCAGAAGTGCCACTCTGGCTATATAATGAGGTGTCAAGTCTTACCCTCTGAGAGGAGCTCACGGTGCCAAGAGGCAGGTTCTAATTGCATCCTCTCATTTAGAAATTCTTGGTGTTTGTAGAAACTTTACGAGCAAAGAGGATTTGGGAGCAAACTATATCGATTAGAGAAAACAAAGGCAGGCAAATAACAAAGCAATGTTTTCTTTCAAGCAAAATTTTCTACCACTGCTGAATTATGCTGAAACATTACAACCAGACATTTAATTAATGATTTTGAACCACACAAAAAAAGGAACTGAGTAACAGTTCACTAGCACTCAGGCAATTTATCACCTTCCAAAAAGAACAGGAGACTAAAAGGAGAAACTTTTCTTCCTATTCCGAGGTTCAAAAGTACCTGAGTAGCTCCTTTGTCCTGTATCTCTTATACATTTACAGCTTAAAATATTGTGATGCCCTTACTGGCAGGAGGACTTCTCTGCAATAGGACTCAGGTGGGAACTGTGATGGCTTTGCAGTGCTCACGACCAGCAGAAATTTGAGGGATGTGCACACATTTCAGGTGTAGGAAAACAAACCACTCAACTGCACCTGCAATGACAGGTGGTTATACCCAACACTGGCGAGGCTGCTGAGTTCAGTTCTGAGAGGTTTTACTCCAACCACTTCATGCTTTAGAGACTGCAACAAACTCTGAGGGCTGCAAATCCTGACTGGCCTTGTAACCCAGGTCAGAAGATCCGACCTGCTCGAACGGAGTATTCCTGTTTGAACCTGAGGACACTTCTTCACAGTGCTGCATCTTTAGTTACATGCATTACAGAAAAGGAGTCATCCTCTCCCATTAGAGCATGTCCAACATCAGGCTCCAGCACACAGCTATCCACCTTTCCCATGCCAAATTAAAAGAACTTTCAGGAAGACAAATTGCCTCACCTACAAGTACTGACACACTATGATCAAACCACCTCTGAGCCTTTTCCAGGTCTGCCAGAGAGAATCTGGGAGAGAGATGTCTCCAGAGCCATTGCTATAGTCCTTTTCTGAGTGCTGTCTGTAATTTGTTGTTGTCCTGACAAACAGACGATTCATCTCACTTGAGCTACCTAGAAATGAAGCATTCGGTGCTCCCTGTAGGTAGTGCAGACAGGCAGGTACCTCAAAAAGAAAAATCACCTCTCTGAGCTTAAAAAACAACCTAAATTTGAGATGATCAGTTCCATCAGGTGAATCCTGTCCTTCAGGATTGCACAGGAATACAGGAAGAACTGTATCTGCCTCCAACAGTGGCTGTATGCCAGTAGTCGAGGATGGTACTGCAAAGACACACAGTATTTCCCAGGAACACTCTCCTGGCCTCCAACTGTTTTCAGCTCACAAGAATTGTGAGGTTAGATGTGGTTTGTGTGTACTTACTAGCCTCCAGAGGATTTCCCTCCCAACTGCTTGGATTCCACAGAAACTTTTGGCATCCAGTACATCTTTTGTGGAGACATTCCACCCCCTGCCACCCCTTTACACTCTCACAAGTGTCAGTGTGTCAAGATCTTGTGCTGAGAGAGAGCACAAACACTACACCTGGACACTGTCCACAGCATTCCCAAATTCACAGAATCCCACGTCATCCCTCTACCTTCTCTTTCCCAGCATTATTAGCCCTCATTTGCTCAGTGGTTCTTGCGCAGAAGCCACTCTGCACCTCTGACCATTTCCACTGCCTCTGTCATAAGTTTTTCTGGGTCAGTTCCACACCTGCAGAGAGATGCAGGAACCCACACTGGGCACAATATCCCGACTGGAGGAGAACACTCACACGTGAACTTCTGAGCTGCCTTTCAGAAATCAGTATTATCTCTGAGTGGTGCTTTCCCCTTCCAAGCCTCACTGTTTTCAGGTAGTGCATTCTCAAATGTCTGTTTTCATAACCACCAGGGTTAATTCATACACTCTGTGCCTCTTCCCACCTGACTCCCCAGAGGAAACAAAGATACTATTGTCCTTTGTAAAGTGCTCAGGGATCTACTGAGAGAACACTGTGCAAGAGGAAGGTGTTTACTCTTCAGAGGCCCAAATTTTCATACAGCCTCAGAAGAAAGGTAGGCAACAACAGTGATCCAAAGGTCTTGAACAGCTTGTGTGTGAGGAGTGCTGGAGCAGGGCCAGGTGTTTCAGACTGCGAAAGGATACGATAACCTTCCACAAACAAAATCATGAGTGGCATGGACTGGGTGGACAGGGTCTGGCTGCTCACCCTCTCCCCCAGCACCACAGCTAGCGGATCACACAATGCTACCAGAGCAGGTTAAACCAAGCGCACACACACAGAGCAAACCTGTGAAACGTCTCCTCAAAGGATGCTACGGACCCAGACAAGGTCTGGGAATCAAGGGGCCATGCTGTAACCCCTCCTCTGCCAGAAGTTACCACCTTTTGCACGGGCAGCACTCGATACCCCTCTAATTCTTGCCATGTTGGCATGACAAAGTAAACAGGGAACAATTAACCATGGCTGCAGATTGCTATCATAATCCCTCCTATCATCCATCCTACTCTCTACCATGTGTTTTCCAGTCTAAGCTCCAGTTTATTTGGTTACTCTTTTTACAAAACCTCTTCAACCACATATTTTCCCTAATCCTAACTACAACTCTGTGGAGAGGGAAGAATGTCTGCCCCTAACTTTGATGGGGTATGTTATTCACTACACAGAGACACCATGGATTTACACCATGGTGTTCTGTTTTGCTCCTGCTCCTTTTACTAGAGATCTGTCATTTCTATTTGCCTTTTTTTTTTGACTGCTGCTGAGCTTTATCTGCATTATTTAAGAGCTCTTCCTTGAATAGCACAGACTCCCAAGAGCTCATCACTGCAGTTAGTTGTCTATCCCTGGTGCACATGATTTGGTACCTGCCGGTACCAAGCACCACTTGCCTACAGACAAATGCTGTGAGAACCCAGCACAGCTCCAGACACATTCGGTTTCTGCTGCCCCAGTTCTGAGACTTCCAGCACACACTGTCACTTTGTTACTCAGCCTCTCCCCCAGACCATTTAGAACTGTGGTGAACAAGAGAGCCTGAACACAGGTCCCCCTGGAGTTCCACTGGTGATCACTCTTCACTAGACAAGCTGACAGACTTCCTACACTTTACCCAGGTGTTAATTACTGACAAAGCTACGCCTACTCCATGGCAGCTCATTTCCTTCAAGAAGCATTAACAAAGTCCTTTGTCAGCCTCTCTCTGAAAACCCAGAGACAGCAGAATTCTTGTCTCTCATGCCTTCTTGTGGAAGAGCTTCAGCCCATCGACCCTTAGCAGCTATACTGGACTCCAGCATTCCTAATGAAGGTCACTGGGAGCACTCCTCAAGGCAGGCTTCCAGGCAGACGTGACCTTGAGAGCCATGGCCCAGGAGAGGATCATTAATACTTGCTTTGCAGTCAGTGTGGACTTGGAGAAGACAATTTTTACACTGGGAGATCTGTTTTGATAAATATATGCTAAAAAAATCCCTCAGCAGCAAGGTAAAGCAAGCCCAGCACTCAAGGATTTGGGCTAGTATCCATTAGAATAATCTGTACTGGTTTTTTAAAGTGAACCTGGCACTGGACCCTAGAGTACTGTTCTAAAACATTGCCTTGAAGCTAGGGAACGCAGCATGACTCGGTGCAGTTCCATCAGGTAACCCAGTGCTCACTGCTGCTCTCCCCTCACAGGCACCAGCACAGCACTGAGGTACAGGCCGTGCAGAGCTTGGCGTGACACAGGAGGGAAGCTCATAACACCAATAAAGATGCCACTCTCCTCAGCTTTTCCGAAATACCTTTGTTCAACTTTCCCTTTGCATGGAGACTTGGAACTAAAACTGACCAGACAGGAATTTGTGCCCCACGGGACTGGTTTCCAGTTAGACAGATGAGACAGCAAGAGTAAGAGCTCATGCAATTTTTCCACAGAACACCAACCCATTACAGAGAAATCCTTTGCCAACTAATCATTGTTCCAGCCCCACGTCTATAAGAACCACCACTCAATCCTGCCCCCCAGCTCATTGGCACACACGCTGAAGTTTAGCAAGACACGAGTAAAAAACATCTTCATGTCTAACTGGGCTCTGACACTCTAACAGAAAATGAGGTGACCAACCAGCAAAGCACTGGAGGTGAAGTAGCTTCAAAAGCACATAATGAGGCAGCTCAGAGCAGGGGTCAGGGAGCCAGCTTGATTAAGTAATGTGTCTCCAGGCTGTTTACAGCCTTATATGGAAAGGGGTAATTTCATATTAGCAAGATAAATCTATTTTCCCTGGAATGTTAATTCAGTTTTAACAGTATCCAATTGCTGTACACAAATTAAAGTTATTTAAGTGTTAAAATTGTGTTTGAGATGTCATTCCCTCGGTCATTAACCTTTGCTGATAGTGAAGTTACAATCTACAGATTCCCTGATACCATCTTTAGAAACTTCCTTGGAAGTCCAATTTCTCCTGCGGCACACTAGCCATCTGCTAGTGAACTGCAGAGTGACACAGACTTTTAAACCAATAACAACGACAATGAAGTGTTTTAATTCAGTGCCCATCTATTCAGAGCTCGTGCCGTTCTCACTGCTGCCCAATCTACCTTCAGTCTTATCTGTGTCACACTGCTCTGGGCTCACTGCAATGCTCAGGCACTCGAGGGTTTTGGTGAAGTTCTCTGCCTGAGGTGACAGACTATTTCCCCGGGGCAGCCTCAGCTGCCACCCGTGTCTGGCCCCGCTGGAGTGTGACAGCTCTGTCCCGGCCGAGCACTGAGAGCAGCGGCACAGAAACGCTCGGTGCTGTCTGCCACGCACCCCCAGAGGAGCAAAGAGCAGGCCGTCCTTCCCACACTCACACCTTCCACCGGCCCATTCCTGCCAACCTCCATCTTGCACTCGGAGAGAAGCAGCTGCTGAAACAGGACAAACTGCACCGAAAGGTGCAGCATGTCCTGGCACCGCTACAGATTCTCCTGCCTCTGCCTTCGGTAAGCCACACGGGGGCACAGATTGCTGTGATCAAAGCAGTATCTAACTTAAGGGAGCAGAAT
Organism: Acanthisitta chloris; assembly: GCF_000695815.1. NCBI lineage: Eukaryota > Metazoa > Chordata > Aves > Passeriformes > Acanthisittidae > Acanthisitta > Acanthisitta chloris. Next base: position 62,791 of record NW_008650474.1, read on the forward strand.
TTTCCCATCCCCTTTTCCCTGCCAAGGAAAATTAAGGGTGTTTCGGCCTGACATCCCTACAAGACAGAGAAAACGATTTTCTCTGTATCTGTACTAACCCAGGGAGCTTTACAAAACAAACAAACAACTTCCATTAATTTCTCTCTTGCCTGTGTATTTAAACAGAATAAAATGTCACAACAAAACCAACAAACCAAACAGAACACCAGACGAATGTAAAGGTTCCCTAATTTTTACCGAACAGCTGTGTTCACATTCATGGACCTGCATATTCATTAGGTCACATTTAACAAGCTTATGTGCTACAGAGTGACCGCAGGCAGTGTCTCCTGCAGCCCATCCACACACTGCTCTGCAATCAGAGTTACTAATTTCCTCATCAGGACCGTATTTACAGGCTGTTAAACATTCAGTTTATCCTCATTTTACCCTGCAAGAACTGTGGTGGAGAGAAGCTCTCGGGTTTTGGTGCTCAAGGCCTGATTTTCCAAAGGATGTGTCAGTACAGAGCGTTTCACATGCTCAGTTGCAACTGCCCTGAGAGTTGCACATCAGAAATTCCACAACTCAGATCCAGGGACATCAGCTGCAGAGGAAACACGACAGTGAAGTCTGGTGGAAGCAGCTAGTCCCACAACACACATGAAACCAGCTCTCAAAGGCAGCACTTAACTACCTTAACCATCAATGAGAGAACTCCCTTCCTCCCACGGCTCTACACTGCTGTCCAGTTTCTGACAGAACTGGAACACAGGATCTAGGCTCTAATTTAGGCATCAGAAAAGCTGAGTGTAACAGGAGAAAGCCTGCCTTGCAGGGAGAGCAGCGTGCAGTCATTTCAGTAACAACAGTGCTGGAAAACACACAACGGAGCAAAGCAATCTCTACCTGCACCAGCACATACCACGTTCAGAGTCACTGAAGTCAGGTTTTCTGTGTGCTCAAGTAGTAAGTGCACTCATGGAGAAAGGTCCTTACTAAAACCAGAGAAACACCAACGAACCCCACCCCCCCAGAAAGGGGAAACAAATTCCACTGTGCAGCATCACATTTATGCCTCCAGGGCTAGCAGCAGAGTCAGACGGCCAAGCTCCGCTCCTAACTGCCCCAGCCAGGTTACTCACCACCTGCTCCACGGGTTGCAGCTGAAGGAAATGAAGTAGATGTTTTCCTAGTGAATCTCTGCAGTCACACGTGGGTCAGCTGTAATCTGAGGCACTGTGCCCACAGCTACCTCTGTGCAAATTACCAGCACAAAATGACAGCACACAGGGCAGTGGTTGCAAGGGTCTAGGTAATGGAAAGTGGCCACGGGCCATCAGAGAGCTCCCACTTTTCTTTCACTTGATACTGAAACAAATGTGAATCAGCTGCAACTGATACACAGTGTAACCATTTCCAGATACATAAACACTGGGGGAAAACCCAAACAATTCAACTCTTGTCGCTTGCTTCGACTTCTCAGAACCCAGCAGACACTGAACACCTAACTGTACAAAACTGAGAAAAGCTGACAATTTCCTCAAAGTTCTCTTGAGAGTAACTTGCCGCTACACAGCCTGTGAGAGCAAGAGCTGCCAAGCCTGAGAGAGTCACAAGAAACAATCAAGAGAGGAGATGGCTATTTTCAGTGAGTGCTTGAAAGATTTATTTCCTGAAGAAGGCACCAGGTCGTGTGAGGTAAAGCCATGGGACCAGCACCAGGAGATGCAGAGCCAGGCTGGGTGCTGCTGCCCCGAGTGCTTCCCGTGGCACTGCCAGGCTGCATGCCGCGAGCACACAACAGCACAGCTCCCAGGGCTGCCTCCCTCAGCGCCAAAAACAGAGGTAAGAACACTGGGGCCAGGCTCAAAAATATTTACATTACTCCAGACCATTTCAGCCTGATGACCTTCGGAGAGAAATACTCCAGTAGGAACACCTCCTTCGTAAATCATCCCGCTCGTTACTCAATCTCAGTTTTACAAGTTTATGCTCAACTTAATCTTGACTTCATCTGCCCACGAACCAAGCAATCCTGTAGCCAGAGCTGCTCCCTGTCCTGCTCAGGAAGAAAGAAAGGATTCAAACCCTACTTTCACGGCTATGTATTCACTGACAGCTGCACCGACGGTGATGGGAGGTCTGACTGCCCAGGTCCTGGCACAGGGACCGCTGGAAGGCACAGCCCAAGGAGAGCGGATCCCTCGCCGGGATCCCTCCAGCCGGACAACCTCCGACACCTCCGGGCTGCAAACACACCGTGCCCAGAGCCCGCTGTGCCCGGGGAACCTCTGCGGGACAGCCCGGGGAAACCTCTGCGGGACAGCTCGG
>NW_008650475.1:0-305 GCF_000695815.1 Acanthisitta chloris
GCAGCGAGGCAGTGCTCATCCTCAGGCTCACCTCGATGAAGAATGCCATGGCAGGGAGCTCCCAGCACAGCTCCTGCTGGTTGAGCAGCCTGAGGAAGCGCAGAGCAATCTGGGAACACATAGTCCTTGCGACATGGCACATCATGCTGGCAGGGGAAAAGGCACCATTGAGCTGAGTGGGCAAACCTCTCCTGGGGCTGACTCACAGAGGCCTGGTCTCGCCCCACCACCCCAGGAGGGGCTGTGGGAGCTCTGGGAGGTGGTTGCTCCTCTGCACCTACCCCTCCCAGCCTTTTCTGGCCATC
>NW_008650476.1:0-10064 GCF_000695815.1 Acanthisitta chloris
CTGCAATATTTGTGTGTCATCTCTAATGGCTGTGGACACAGAATGTAATGGAGTAAAATCTCTAAGACAAGAAACAGGTTTACTTGGGTATCCTAGAAGTGCTGTGGCATCTTAACAGCCCATTCCAGTGCCTGATCACTCTCTCCATAAAAGAACTCTTCTTAATATCTAACCTAAACCTCTCCTGGCAGAGCTTGAGTCTGTGCCCTCTCGTCCTCCTGCTGGTTGCCTGGGAGAAGGTGTTAGCGTAGAAAACACATAATCACGGAATGATTATATGGGTGCTTTTATTGAAGAGCTCTGGGAGTCGGGGTACAGACCCAAATCTGACTCCGACATGGATCAGAGATGGATACATTTTATACTCTTCTCTTACATAACCATAGGTTAATCATTACATTACTATTATTCTATTGATTTCACCCAAGCATGGATCCCAGTTGCTTTTGATTATTGTTACAATCCTCCCTAGGCATAACTTCAAGTGCCCTTTGATCGTTGTTATGGTCCCCCCAAACATAGTTTCAAAATCTTATAATAATAATCTATTAATCAAGCAGGTATGTGCAGATGGATATGCAAGTACATACAAGTTCGCATTGCTCTACTAAACATAATATCCATCTTTGTCACTAAGGTCTACCTTGACTACCACACTTCCAAACATTTTACTCTATGCTATCAAAGGGACCCACCCCCACCTCACTGGAAGAGTTGTGTTTCTTCACCTGTTAATCTGATTCTGCTGCTGTCACTAAAGTCTTAACAAATCAGCAACTGAACAAAGCAACAAGACACACTGTCTTCTGATCTTCTCTGAGTATCAGCCTGATGGACTTTAGTGCTCCTAAGACCTGAAGCTCTATTTTGGACCACAATGCCAAACTGTTGTCTTCTGTGAATTCCTACCAGAATAATATTTTTTTTCCCAGCAAGCGGATGGAAAAACTAAATGTTTTTAACTGAAAAAGACAGCACAGAGACAAAAGCAGGTCCATATACAACTGTATACCAAAAAGAGAACAAAAAAAAGGGTAAACCACAGAATATGTCTGCAGTTCCCTTCTGTCAACCTGCAACCACTGAAGAGCTCACTTGAAGTCAGGTTCTCCTTTGATCGCTTTTTCTCCATTAACAAATAGGATGGGAATGACTAGTTCCCAAAGTAGGGAGCCTGGTGAAGAAACCAGGACCTGAAAGGAAATGGAAAGCACAAGGCTTACTCACCATGATCTGCCTTCCCCGACTACTGCTGCTTCAGGAACAGCAGGATTGTTGTTCAACAATGTCAGGGACAAAAATCAGAGAAGACAAGCCAGCGTATTTGGCTAGAAACACTGAAGAAATTATTCATTGGAAAAAGAAGTCACTGAAATAAAAAAATAAACATAATAATAATACAAAAAAAGAAAAGTCTCATTTTTTAAAAAGTCTTTAGATTTCAAAATTAATATAGTGTCATTTTTAAAAAAGTCTTTAGATTTCAAAATTAATAAAAAAATCACCTGTGGAAGAGGAAAAAATATTGCAATCAGCTCTAACACACTGACCACAGATTGTCTATACAAGATCCTGCTTAAACCATCTACACATTCTGAGTGAATTTACCTATGCCCATAAATAAGCTCATGCTCAGCCCAAAGCTGTGTAAACGTACCCTTCTGCCTATGGCCCTACAAAGCATTCCCACTGGAAGTTCCTTGCTGAATCTCAGTCTGAGGATTACCAGTGTTAGTCTTTCACCACAGCACTGCTCCCAGTACAAACTGTACTCAGTCTTGGTGTGAATGGAATTAGGCAAAACACTAATTTGGAAATTCCTACCTGCTCTAAAGAGTTTAAAATTCAAAATACATTCTAGTAGTTTATTAACTTTGTTAATATTTCCCAACAAACATAATTACTGATATGACATAGGAATAAACATAGTTTTGAATCCATCAATACTGGCACTGCAACTGGTGACTGGACTTACATGACCACAGAGTACACAACTATTTGTCACCTTCAAAGAAGCACATGGAGAGAGCTGAAACCAGAAACTCTTTACTGGGAACATCCACAACAAAACAAATGTAATTAAAAGCTATAAATACATACATAAATAAACATATAGCACTTCCTGTGTGAGAAGGTAAGTAAAATAATAAAAAAAATACTGAAAAAAATTATTCCAAAGCAATACGAACACTTTTCCCAGAATGTTTTCTTCAGGGCTGATAAAAACATTTCGCATCTGAGAAGCAAGAGTTCTTCATCTGTTTCAGCACTGTTTTCCCAAGATGCTCAAATCATGGCACAAGATTGCAAAGACACTGAAGAGAAGCAAAACTCCTGGCAGCCTTTTCTGAGCCCTCCTGTAAAATTACAGCATGACTACGTTACCTCTTAAATTAAAAAACATTCCTTATGCAGTTCAGCTTGTCAGAGTTGCCAGGATTAGATCTGGGACCAAATGTATTATGACTAAGCTCAATGCTGTATAAATATTAGATTCATTATTCAAACAGTTTGGACACCGCAAGTTTGATTTTCCAGTGGCAAAAACTTCCCAGGAGTATCTTGCCTAGGATTTTTCCCCAGTAAGTGTTGTGGCATGGGCCCCTGTCTGAGTAGCAAGAAAATGTAAACAGCAGGGTCCCGTTAAAGGAGTTGGATCATGTGTGTAGACTCAGACAAAAGAACTGCAGCCTTGGGGTTGGTGAGTTATTAACGGCAGCCGCTCCGTAATTGTCGGTGAAATAATCTCATTGACACATACAAGTTAGGAAATAGAGGGCTCATTAACAAAGCCTCCAGCCTTTATTAGATCATATAAATAACCAAGAGCGCCTGCAAAAGATCGATTACAGCCCTTAAACGTTTACGGAATCAGTGTTTAATTAAGACAATTTTAATATGCAAATCAAGCCTAATTATCATCATTTGTTAATGTTAGTCTGCCTGGGCTCTAAACAGCTTCAGCTGCAAATATGGTAACAAGATCATATTTCTGCTGCCTTTTTTTCCCTGGGAAGAACTGCAGAGGAAATAAGCAAGTTGCGCTAGCAGAGCATATGAAGGCCTTCAAAGCCACATTTCCATTCACTGTTTGGAGATGAAGGTCACAAAAGTGCTCAGTGTAGCATAAAATCTAGCAGAAATGTTATGCATTTCTTCACCCATATTTTGCAGAGTGCTGTAATTAATGTGCTTCCTTCAAAGTGCCCAACACCTGTGGGGGCTTCTTTTGATGCAGATCTGCCCTTGTCCAACGCAGTGATTGAATGGTTGGTTTCTAACACAGACCTCTGTTGCTCACAAGCTGATATTGGGACTTTTTTCCTTCCTACCTCCCCTGCCCTGGGAATGGTAACCTTTCTATGCTGAGAAGCCACAGCATTATGGCAAAGTCCCTCGAAATTGAAGTGTGAAGTAACCAAGAGTACAACACAGCCTTCAGCAACACAATGGGAGGAGCAGCCAGGGAGGAACATAGAGCAGCAAGGGAGAAAATAAATGTCTGTGCTCTGATTCTTGAGGAAGCAAAATCAAAGCCTTGAAGCCCCCATCTATTTGTCTGTGGAAAGAGGGTGGGCCAGCTGCAAAAGGATCTTGCCAGAAATCATTCCCTTCTCTCAACACTGCTGTTCTGCTGCCACCATGATCTGCTGCACTGATTAAAAGGAAGGAAGAGAACCACTCACCACTGGGCACTATAGATTTGTTGTTGGATGCTTACACATTGACAGTGGGGGAATATATGAAATGTTCCTGTTTGCAACATTTTACTATATGGAAAGGCACTTCTTTGTTTTTCTTTGCCATTATGTTTTATTTCCTCGTATTCTCAATACTTTGGAGCCTGTAGCTGCCAAGTCCTTGGCTGGCTGAGGGTACAAGGAAGGTTTTCTACTTTTACTCATTCTGTAATACAATTGATATTTCTAAGAAAGAGAAGTCCTCATAGAAAGAAAAAAGGACATGCAGTTATAGTAGGCCATGAGTCTTTCAAGACAGGATGAATAAAAATACAATAATCAGAGGAGAAAGAAAATACAAGAGACAACTTGAAAAGCTCCCAGTTCAAATGGGAGCAAAGTGGCTTTCACCAGTGTGAAACTGATTGGTGGATGAAAGGACTCCTTATAGGAACTGCATTTGGGTACAGCCATGGTTGGGTAGAGATCTGTCAGGCTGTCACTTCCCAGCTCCTTTCTCAAAGGTGCTCTCTGGAGACAGCCTTGGAGAATGGGGCATGTTCAATAAAACCTGGGCATGCTATTGCTGATACAGCAAGTCTACATAGAGGTTGACTTAGGCAAGGCGACAAATTTAGGCTAGGGGACAAACCCTCACACAGCAGGAGCACCTAACACCTGTGAACCTGCAGACAGTGAAGAATCAAGTCAGAAAACACAGCGCTGTAGAATGGGTGGCTGAGACAGCTGGCAGGCAGCGGTGCTGGATTTATGGCATGTTCCCAGGGAGAGCTGTGTACAGAGGCACAGGAGCTTCTGCATGGACCAACAATGGCTGTGGGAGCTGTGGTCATTTCTGGGTGAATATCTGAACCTGAGGAAACCACAGGAATTTGAACTGAGTCATGGGAGGAAGCACCTGCAAAGTTTAGTCTTCCAAAACGCTCTAGCAACTGTTACAAAACATGACACTTTCCTACTTATCCTTCATTAGAAAAAAAGGCCAGTATTTTCACAGAGCCTATGGAAGCTGGAATTTCAGTAGAACTTCGTACAAATGAATGAAACAAGTACACTTCTAGGAAATACCTGCAAATCCAAGAGCAGGGAAGGCTGGAAAACAAAAGCAAACTCAGGCATATCTAGTAGGCTTAGTGGAGAAGTTTCGTGTTCAGACACAGTATACATACACTTACACCACTGAGCTCTACCATTAGGACTAGGACAGGGGAGGACAGAACACAGGAGCACTTCACAAGTTCAGTTCATTGAGACATTTACTCCAGTTCTGCAATGCTGTGTTGCTCAGTGGATGCTTCCCTAAAACAGAAAGTCAATAGCCCTGATATACTTCATAGAGATAGTAAACTGACAGAGTAATTCATAGCTGAGGGTTCACAGTCATTTTCCTGGTCACCTCCACACTACTTAGTGACACTGAATAAGAGACCGTCCTTTCTGTCCCAACTGAAACTTCCCAGACCATGGAAGTGCTGTGCCCCAGTACACCTGCTCCAGTTTTCTAATCCAGTTAGCACACAAAACTAGCTACTTCTGAGGAAAGCTCTCTTATGGAACAGGTAGCTGTGCTGTCCATAACTATTATGTCATGTTCTCAAGTCTAATATTGTTATTCATATAAAAAACCATATGGAATACATTTTGACACATTGCACAGTCTCATTATATGCAGACAAATGCCCGTTCATTTTTGCATCCTGCTAAAGTCTTGGCCTCAGCATCTCAAACCTGTCTGCAGCTCCAATGATAGAAAGTTAAAAACATTCCCAAACTCTCTTCCATCTGACTACAGTCATGTGCACTTAGCAAGATGAAACAGTGCCTGAATCAGACACAGATCTGATAACTTCCCAAGAAACACAGACATAACTCAGAGTAGATATTACTGTCAAAACCCAAAGTTGTAAAAATTAATTCAGAAAAAAAATTATCTGCACGAGACATGCACATCAACAACAACTCCTGAACAATGTTCAGGCATCTTCCAGATGAATACTAGACATGCACATCAGCAACAACTCCTTAACAATGTTCAGGCATCTTCCAGATGAAATGCTACTTCTTGCTTAGAGATCTTCTCTGGGTTAAATCCTCTGAATATCCAAGTTCAACAGCATTGTTACAAGAACTCTCATAAATAAAAAGTACTACTTAAACACCCTGGAACAGGTTAAGCCTCTCTTGAAGTCTTTCTAGTAACAATGGAATTGGTGCTCATTTTACAATGCGGAGCAAAGGAACTCTGCTGGCATATGTGGCTTAAAGCTGTGGGAGCAATCCTGACACTGTGTTTGAACAGAGCAGGGCAAAACCAAATTCCATTCTGTTCCTCAGATACAGTGAGCACTCAGCACAGCTCTTGGACCATTATGTGTGCTCTGCAGGTGGAAATTTTCAACGTGCAATTAGTAAAGAATGAAATACAACTTAAGTTTTGTCTTTTCAGAAGACAAAAATAATACTTTTATTTTAAATGAGAGGTGCCATTGTAACCTTCTTTGAAAAATTGTTTCAGTTGGATTTGATTATAAATGCCCAACATACTATTTTCGGTTTTGCTCATTCTCTGTTCCTGTCTCCCTCATCACTAGGATCAGCACACAGTTATTCCCCCATCTGAGAAGTAGAGCTCTTTCATCAATTTTATCGGTTTTGTAATTTTTCAGTTTGAGCCAGAGCTTTCCTGAATATTGAGAGACAGACAAGTAAGAATCCTTTTTCTAAAATTAGCAAAAATACACATTTCACAAGAAGCAGCTCAAAAGGAAAACACATAAAGCACTTTAAATGCAGATGGCCTATAACTTGCATTCCAGTTCAGCAAATTTTCAAGTACAATTCTAAACTCTCAAGCAAAGCACTGTGGTTTTGTTTGCTCTTCCAGGTGGTGCTCTTCCTGCCCACATTCCCTGCAGGGAGTTAGCAGGATGCCCTGGGCAGCCCTCCAGCCAGAGGATGCTCCAGAGCAGCAGAGCCTGGCCTGGGTGCATGTCCCTGATGTGATAGGGCTGTGCCCTCTGTGCAAGCTGTGCTGCTGTCCAGCAGGGACACTGCAATGACACAGCAGCACTGGTGTCCCAGCTCAATGAGAAATTCATGCCCTTGCATGTCTCAAGCCACACATGCAGGACCTCTTATCCACAGCTAAGAATATATGGCCAGAGGAGCCTCTCGGGTCTCGTCAGGATGTATATCTACCCGTGGTACAAGACAACATGGCACAAGAAACATTGCACTATGAGATATCACATTATGTTCATTTTCTCTTCAGTGAACTGAACTGCAAATAAATGACCCAGAAACCAGCATAAAATGAGGACATATCACCAACGGGGTTTTATAAACAGTATTTGTTAGAAGACGTAACTCTCAACAATATATGACCCATGACTAATTTCAGGGGGTCAAGGTGATCTTTGCCCTCCACTGTATAGAGTATTATTCTTCTCTAGAGAAGTTCAGAGGTTAATGAATAAAGTGCCAGCAAAGAAGAAACGAGACTAAGCAGGAAAATGCTCTTTCTTGGGCTCTGCTATAAATAATGCTCTCATTAAAATTCTGCCTTGGAAGAAAGGCAAGTCCATTAGTCTAGGAGCTAATTTTTACTGGCTCCTTAGATGTATGCATATTAAAAATTCAGCTTTTATAATTGCCAGCCATCAACCACCTAGTCAGTGCTGTTCTTGGAGTTTTTAATTATTTACTTCATTTGCATAGACACTCCAATTTATGATCAACCATTTAGTTATCAAGGGACAGTTTTAGCAATTCCTCTTTTATGCTTTTATTTATTCCTTTTGTATCCCTAGCAGGAGGGCTGGGAGGGCCTTACCCAAGGTGCATGGCAGCAGGACAGGCTCACTCTGGCACCCACAGCCTTCTGCTAGCACTCATGGCCATGGTGCCCTGCACCTTTTCTGCCTGAGCCCTGGCAACAAGTACAGTGGAGCTATGTGGCACCTGCTAAACACCTGTATCCCACCTCAGAGCACCACAGCAGGGTGCAAGGACAGCCCTCCTCCCCAGTCCCATCACCTCCTCTTCCTCAGCTGCCTTGCCTGGTATCTTGGCCTCAAAAGAGGAGGGAGGAGTTCACGCCTGGGAACTGCTGCCTCTTTGCTACAAGTGCTCTAGCATTTTGCCCCAAAGCTGTTCTCCTTTGTGTTTTCAGTTTGGGGCTGTGTTCTCCTCCTCCCACAACCTTTGTTCTGCTGTCTCAAGATACTACTGCTGCAAAACCTCCTTCAGTACTGCCCTTCCTTGGTACCAACAGGTCCCAGCCTCTTCTGGTCATACTTCTAAGCAGACAGTACATGTTTCTCCTCAAAATGCTGTCTGCCCAGTGCCATGAACACATAAAAAGGAGAAAAAAACACCTACAAGGGCTCAGACTTTGAAAAGAATGAGTTGTGCAGTCACACAGGAGCGTGCCTGTCCCACGGCTCCCCCCAGGCACATGCCCTGAGCACCCAGACTGCACTCCTACTGCCAACACACTCTTCAGCTGGACATCATCCCCCCAGGGCACCACCAGCCCAGAGCCAGCAGTGAACCTGAAAAAGCCACCCGGTTTTTTGTTCATCTGTAAAAACAACTAAATTATCGAACACAAGACATGTTGCCTGTCTTCAGCGTTCAACATCAGGCTCCAGCAACAATGGGAAGGATTGATTTGTAATCCCTGGTATCATTGTGTCCTCCCTGGGTACCATTTCTGACAGTTTTTTGCAGACAGGATACCAGACAGCAAATGTGAGGGGAGCAGAACAGTCTTGCCTGGCAGGAAGGGAATTGATTACCAATCCCTCTTTCTGCCAGGCAGAATTTCTTTGCGGCAATTCATACTTTTCAATGGTCTGTCTACAGAGAGCCTCCAGAAGGCTTTGGGGGAAGCAAGGGCAATGACACCAGAGATTACAAATCAATCACTATTATAGAGCCTTTTATTTGGTAGAAGCTTCTGAGCAGAAAACAGATACCAAAAATATATATGTCCTGATTTTTTGTTTGCTATTTCCTTTCCTTAAGCTCTTTTATGCCCTGTTTTCCTCCTGACATCACTGCTTGCTTTTCTTTCACTGCTTTCACTTCCATCTTTCTTACTACTTATTTTTCATTTACACTTGATTTTATCTTTCTATCATCTTTCTCACTTTTAACCTACACCATCCATAGTTACCTGATATGGAAGCAAAACATGATCTTTCTACTCCACGCTGTCATCTTCCCTCTTGTTCACTCCAAAATCCCTCTTCTCAAAAAATGGGACACTGACAGAGAATGGAGCAAGGTCTACCTAATTTATATTGCCTTGAAGCCATCACTTAGATCATTCTGCCTGTGTTTGCTCACAGCACTATGTCAGGTTTGGCACAACAGGATCCATGCAATAAGGAAAAAAGGTAGCAGATAGTCCAGCAAAAGGCAATTGCACTTCCTCAGTTGCAATATAAAACATCCAGAGAAAGATCTTCATCCCTCAGGGTACACCCACACTGCTGGGCACTGCACGGAGCACTCCTCACATCTGTGCCACTACTCACCAGTGCATTAATTTCATAAGGTGCAGCCAGAGGGAATCAGAACGTGTTGCGATTGCAGAGCTTTCACATGAGGACAGACCTCAACCCTCAGCACACAGGGCTGATTTTACTCACATTTATGCTTTCTTTCCTGCTTGAAGTCATGTCTGGTTATTAATAAAAGCATTGTCAACTAAGATAAGTGAGGTAGGTATTGACAATATGGAGGTTTTGGGAGGAAACAGACGTTTTTTAACAATAAACCTCATCAAGAAACAGGTCCATTTATATAAACCAACTGACAAACATTTGGTAAAATAAATATCAGCAATGTTGAAAACCACCTTTGAAAATGCTTCGGCTTACTGAATCCAAACAGCTTCCTGTTCTAAAATATTAAGAAGTTCAGACTTAAATATATGTTACAAATTGAAAAATAGAACAAAATTGTCAAAGGGGAATATCCAAAGTTCTGTAGACACTGCAGTTTGGTTGTGCAGAACAGAGATTTCATCTTGGTATTGATACATAGGAACTTTTCAAACTATTGATTTTCATCATAATCCATGCAGGAAGTTTTTTCCTAATCTCAGAAATTATTTGATTACTAAAAACCCATTCCCTCCCAGAAAAGGATATCACTTCATTGTTGTTCAGTGGTCCAAAATTAGGGTGGAAAACACAGGGACGCACCTCTTTGAGCCACCATCTCTCTGCATGCCACATCCACTATGAATTTTCAAGCACACTTATGAGGGATGACTCCACCACTGCAAGGCAGAGTACATGACACAGCTCATGTCAGTCATCTTCTACAGTGTGCTGGTTTGAGCTGAAGTAG
>NW_008650477.1:0-3149 GCF_000695815.1 Acanthisitta chloris
AAAATATGAGAGGGTCTGGGAGTCTGCTTCAATTCCTGTTTCAAGATGAACCTGTACATATTTGGAAAAGCAGGATCTATAGATTATAGTTATCACCTGCCAATCAGTCCTACAGGAGGGTCAAAATTGACATGTATTTTAAAACTAGGAGATATATATATATATATATAAATATGTGTGTGTGTGTGTGCTTACACATGTGCATAAATAGACTACATATGTGTGTAACTATAGTATATATATAAAAGCATGTGTGTATATATAGATATATATATAAAATCTATACAAACACACACACACACACACGCACCCCTCCCACCACACACACTCACACATATATAGGTGTATGTAGCTAGTAGAAAAAACATTTCTAGAGTTCCCCTGACCCTTTAAGGAAGACCAAAGCTGATTACATCTGAATTCTGAGCCACCAAAGCACGTTGAAGCAGGAGTGCCCAGGAATGCTTGCAGCAACATTCAAGATACAGGCACATGTCAAGAGTTTTGCAAACAATTTGGTATAAAAAACAACTGTCAGCCAGTGTTTGGGGGTGGGAGGAGGTCAGAGAGGGAGTTAGAGGGACCTGTATCGTTACCCGGATAATGGGAAGTTTTTGGCACTGCTGCATGAAGTCCTGCTTTCCCTCTGAGGGCTGGAGGGACCCCATGATAGCTGGAAACAGAGGGAGGCTGGATGTGTTTCTAACAAGTGTTAGAAAAGTTGAGCACCTGACTCTTAACGGTGAGGTGGCTGGAGACACCTCTTGGCCTAAGAAAAACCCAAAGAGATAAAGGATCAAAGAAAAAGAAAAGGAGACATTTACTCTGGAGGTAAAGGCTGTAGCTTCTCAGTGCTGTGTGCACCCAATGGCCCCTTACTGTCTTCATCCCACTTTGACTGCTTTAAGTCAGGGGAGCCCAAAAATTCCAGCTCAAGGTACCTGCCAGGCCCCAGATGTGTCCAGTGATGCTGCAGCTGTGGAGCAAGACCAAAGCCCACCAGGTGCAGGTTCTTATTGCTGGTGAAATCAAACAAAGGATTTCGGTTCCCCCATCAGGGGAGAAGCATGGACCATGGCTGGCCAAATTTCTGGTTAATCTGATTTAATGGTAAAAACAGAGTTGTAAATCTGGAGGATTCTTGGCTGGGCACCAGAACTACCCTCGGTGCCTCAAAGCTCAAACTCCCCTGGGCTAAGGAGGAAGAGGGCTGGGGTGACTGCACCCCACTTCAGTACTTTTCTACCCAGTTCTCTTTAAAGCAGTCAGCCCATGGACACTGAGACAGTAAACTGAGAGAGGGAAGGTTAAAGTGCTGCCTCTTTCTTCATCCGTCCCCTTGCTTTGCACACACACTTTCCAAACCATGGAGAGGCTGAAGTCTGGGCTCCTGCTGGCTGAGGCCACAGCCCACATCCACGACAAAAATACAGAGGGGATATTCACTGCCCTCCTTGTGACTTACAAAGGATGGTTCCTTGCACCCACTAGAGCATCGGTGGAGTAAGAAAGAGACAAGCATCTGGAGTTGGTATTGTCCATCTCCTGGTCACCTTCATCGTCATCAGTTGCAGTCCAGACAAAAACTCAGCCCTTCAGAAACACCTAGAAGGGACTGCATCAATGAAACTCACCCTTCTTCTCACCTCCTCTGCAACCTGCTGAGGGCAGGAGACAAGCTGGGAGGAAGAGACACTTCCTGATGTGAACAGTGGGCCATTCCTGTCCCCCCAGAATGCTGCAGGCCAGGGCCGTGGCTGGTGCAAAGCGATGCAAAGCTGAGGTCAACCAGGGCTGTTCTACGAACACCAGCGACAGGCCTGACCCGATGTCCCCTCTACGGCCCACGTCAACCTCAGATCTTTGTCTCAACAGGAAAACCTTTTTTGGTGGCTTCTATGGCTGATCATTCATCTGTTCCAGCTCAGGCACACGCCTCGTCTGTGCGTTACCTCGTTGGATTCAATTTGCTCATATCCTTTTGTTCCATGTATTAAAATATTCTATAAAATCAAGTGACCAAAAATCTATAGCTCTAAGAATACCTGGTTATCTTCTTTTTTTTTTTTTGTTGGTTTTTTCATGTGTTTTTTTTTCTTTGTTTCTAATCACAGTTAAACCTAAACAAAAGAAATGGAGAAAAAAAAAAGAAAGAGGGTACAGGGGGGAAGGAAAGGAAAACAAAGCTTCATGAACTAATCAGGAACTGAATTGCACGGCTGACATAACCAGCTCTCAGAAGGAGTCCTCACAAATTGGAGGGCAGTTTGGATCTGACAGGCTCCAGATCCCCTGTGAGCACTATGGATTCTTTCCTCCCACCAGCAGTCAGGGGAGCAGTGCCTGCAGCACTAGCCCCAAACACCAGTGGATGTGGTAAAGAACCTGAGGACATCTGACGTGGTAAAGTCACTCGCCCAGGAATTGAGCTACAAGGCTTCCCAAGGAGTCCCGTTCCTCCACCAGGAAAAGGAGAGAAGCTGGAAACAGATTCTCTAGAGGAATGAGGAGAACTGTGGCCCAGTGCCTGAGCCAGCTCCTGGGGCAAAGATGGCTGGGAAGCAGAAATCAGCTTGATGTCCTGGTTCAGCCGTCCCGGCGGCATGGGCGGTGTGCTCTTGGCCTGCAGGGCCTGCGGGGGTGGGCTGGCAGGCTGGGGCAGCAGCAGGGAGCCGTGAGAGCCAGAGGCCCCAGAAGGGCCACACTGGAAAGTTCTTGTTGCCACTGGGCTCTGACTGGGAGGACTAAGGCCAGAAGGGGTGTAACAGGGAGAGGCGACACCAGACTGTTGTAGTGGAGACACGGAGGCAAAGGGAGGCCGTTCCTGGTGGAGCTGGGCTATCGTTCCAGTTAAAGATCCTAATGCACTTGGATGTGTTTGGCACAGGCCTGAGGACGGCCCACCCGAGGCCTGTGCCAGCTGGCTTAGGCTGGAGGATGGAGAGTTGGAAGAAGGAGGGGGCTGGAAGTGATTCATTCCCCCCAAAGTCCCACTGCCCGAGAGCTGCTGTAACTGTCCCCCCTGCAGTGGTCTTGTGGTGGGCTGGAACTGGTTGAGAAGACTGGGGGGTGAGTTTGATGAGAGCTGAGTGAGGGATGTCGATGGGGAGCTAGTTGTGGCTTGCTGGAAGTTCCCAAATCCACTGCTG
>NW_008650478.1:0-28292 GCF_000695815.1 Acanthisitta chloris
AGCCTCCCGGACTTCTGGAAATGTTTTAAATTCCGATTTTCCTTTCTTTAAATCGACAGAATTTAGCATAAGTAGCTCCGAAGACTGGCGAAGGCATGCTTTACAGCGCTGCTCTATTCGCTTTATTGCGAGCTGCTGTTCATCCTTCTGCCTGGACTAATGGAGTTAATAATTAATGAAAAATTACCTTAATTTTTTAACGCATGAGCGATCTGAAATGTATTTGGATATGCGTGACCGAGGAGTGCTCATCTAATTCATACAAATCAAGTCTGGAATTGCTAATTACCCCGTGCTTATTCGGTACTAATATTAGAATTGCCGTTGCGGGACACGAAGCATTGGCCCTGTCTGGTGTAGCCTTTGCCCCTGGCAGGGTCCTGCCTGTTGGCGCATTCAGGAGGAGGGGAAAGAGCTGCTGTGAATCCTGAACAGTTTTTGTTTTGTTTTAAGCTATCTGCACTTTATTTATTGATTTCAAGTGAAGCTGAACTCGGGCTGAACTCTCCCTAAAATGTTGGAGAGGTCTTAGTGTGGCTTTCCCCCTTCCCCCACTGTAGCTCATTTTTAATACACACAGTACTTTTCTCAATGATACTTGCAGCAGTGCATTCCTTGACTTAAATATATGCTGTGGATCAAGTGGAGTTACAAGTGGACTGATTTTTCCCTTCATTCAAAATAAGTAAACACATGGAGTTATTTCTGGTATTTCCTACTATATCCACTGTGACTGTCAGACCTTATCTTACTGTAGCATTCATTTTATGTTAATGTAAATATTCTGTGATTTCTTTTTTGTAGGTTAAAAGATTTTTTCACCAGCTTTCTTTATATGAATCTGTTGTTCCCAGCTGTTCTAGCTGCCCTCTTTGAGCCTTTTGTATGCAGAGCTGATATCTTTTTGAGATGAGCAGAGTGGGCCTGGCATTGTCGGTGAAATTATACGCAGCCATTATAATTTATCCACATTATTCTCTTACCTTTCTTAATGTGCCACAGCATTTTATTTGCTCTGTGATGCTGCCTGCTGAGCAGATGTCTTCATTGAGCTGTTGATTCAGCTAATTCTTTCCCCTTTGCTGTGTACAAGTAGTTTAAATTATTTCTTCCAATTTGCATTATCTTGCACTTGAAGGTGCGATTTTTCATCTTGAAATATGTAACTCGCTGTACTCCAGGATGGGAAAACTAGCCTACAGCTGTGACATTGCAAAACCTGCTCTTAAATTTTTCTTGAGTCAATGTTTGAAAAGTCAGTGAGGCTGTTAAATCAGGATGTTCTCAGTGTGTAAAGTCAAAGCAAAGGTATTGCCAGCTGCTTTATAGGTCAATGAGAGCATTGTCTTTTCTTCCAACAGATCTTTTTTCCTGTACCCAAATGTGTTTTGGGTTTCTTTTGGTTGGTTTCTTTTCGGGAAGTGCTGAATACTTGCAATGCACCTGGGACAGTAGCTGGAGTTGTGTGTGCATAGCAGTCCTGAAAAACAGGGCTTGTTTTTAGACCCAAAATTGGAGGTGACTTCTGAGAATTGAAATCCTTACCTCTGTGAGACTTCCTGCATGTATAAAAGGAAACCTACAAAGCTGAATGAAGAGAACATTTCAGTATCTTCTAATGGAAGCTGTTAAGTTTGTTACCTTCAGCATCACTGTGGATATGTGGCACACACATGACGAAGATGGTGCAGTGATCTCTGCCTACTGTAAAGTTTTGTTTATTGAATGAGTTGGAGAGTCATGGGGAAGTTGTATTTTAACTTTAGAGATACTTCCCTGTTTGGTATATCAAGTGGTTGACTATATTTCTTGCTCAAAGGACTGAATTTTCTGTTCAAGGCTTTGGGAAGGAGGTTCACACCGAGGTGGATTTCCATTTCCTCTGATATATCAGGTACTGGCCTTTCCCTTAGAAGCAGCCACTGCTTCCAGCAGGATTATGCACCTAGGGTCCGTTTGCTTTGCAAACACTGATGAATGTTATCTCATGGCAGTGTGGCAAAGATCAGTTTGTCTTCTGAGTGTTGGCTTCATGACAGAGAAACTGAGTCGGGTCTGACTGACTTACAGCCCTTGGGAAGCAGTCTTCTTGACCTGCTGCCATTGAAACCCAGTGCCTTCAAAGAAAGGCTTGAAAGGAACATTTCAGGCTTCCAGCTCCTCAAGTATTTCCTTACTCCTTCCCATTAAGGTCACAGGAATGCACTGGTGAGCACTGACACTGACCTGTGAATCCAGGTCTGCAGGGAGGACTTGAGCATGGCTCACTCTGTGTTTCAGGTAGCCCTGCAGTGTGGCAGCAGTAACTGCCTCTGGCGAGTTTGCAGGCAGGGTGCAGGCATAGCTTCACCACTGCAATGCTCAGGTGCTGTTTCCCATGGTGATATTTGGACTTGAATTCAGGAGAGCTTCTTACCATCCAGTTACTGTTTGTACTGCAGGAGCCTCTTTGGAACGTGTTTTGTGGCAGTCTGGAGAGTGTTGCAGAGACAAATCCCTTACTTGCCACCCCTCCCCTGTCCCATTCCTCCTTTGTCATTTCACTCTTCAAAATGCATATTTGTAAAACCCTGATGTGGGCTGCGCTCTGTCTCCTCAGATGCCCTTCCCAAATCAAACCTTGACTGTGTTACTCAACTCCATACCTTATGCAGTGATGTTTTCAATACATTGACTTTGGTGCCAAAGTGCTTATTTACTTCAGAGGTCCTGGGATGTTGCCACAAGTGTGGTGTGGTCATCAGATGTGGTGTTTTTGCCCAGGGGTGAGTTCATGAGCAATTGGTGGTGGGAGAGGTGCTTGTTCTGTTGTGGACCATTTCTTTCACATTTTGGTGATGCAGTTCCTTGAGTTCCTTTGTTTCAGTAAAACAAAGGTAGTAAGACCTTTCTTCAGAGTTGCAGTTGGTGATTTGTGAATGGAAAAACTCAGTGATTCTGGTTGCAAATTGCATTGCACTAACTAGCATTGCCTTAAATATCTTGATGCTGACGGGGTCACTTTGGAAGTAAGTTACTGTTTACCTTGATCCTGCCACCTTTTTAAGCTTGTGAATGGCAAAAAATTGTGATTGCAAAGCAAGTCTTCAGTTTTGGCACTTTGCTAGCTGCGAGTAGCTGGTAGCATGGTGGAGGGTGCTGTGAATTGTAGGCTTGCAGAACACAGATAACAAAGGTTATCTCATTTGTGACTGCCTCGATGATGTTCTGTCTGTTGTCTTTGGGTTTATAATCAGAATAGGCTTTTGCTGGGTGACTTTCTTTCCCCCTCCTCACTGTTCCAGCACATGGCACACCATGAGTGTGTGGTTATGTGCTGCTCCAGGATCAGCTATGTGCCAGTTTGTTCTGGTGCTGCCTCCCTTTTGCCTCTTGCAGTTCATTTCCTTTCTGTGTGAATCTTGCTCTGACTATTAAAATTAAGCTTTGTGTCCTATCACCTGGCAGAAAAATGTGAGGATTAATTAGTTAACATTTGTGCAATGCTTTGAAGATAACAAGTGCCATATAAAGCACTACGGATTTTCAGGTGCCTTTTTTTGCCCTCTCTTCCTTATAAGTCCCATTAATAATGTTTTTGTCTTCTTTTTATAGCACCTCCTACGTGCCTCTTGAGTAGGTGGTACTTCTTTAAACTTCTTGAAAACCCAGTTTTTAGTGGGGGATTATGTGGCATATGGTTTGCTCATGCCCTTAATTTTTGTAGTCAAATATGCTCATTCAGAAGTGATATCTGAAACATTGTTTCATCAACAGCTTGTTTAATATATATGTGTGTTGCACCAGTGCCTGGCTTGGAGAGAGAACTTCACGTTCATAATCAGGAGAAAGTTTTGTCAGCATTAGCAATTGACCCTATTACAGTCAGCTGTTAATTAGTAAGCAGTTTCACAGGTTTTCCTTCACTAAGCATTTGAAATCCAGTGATAAACCATACAATTAATTTGCTACACAGAGCCCTTAAGAACATCCTTTAGCATAGACTATTAAGCCTGTAGCTTAAAACCCAGTGTTTAAGAACAATATGAACAGTAGAGTCTAGTCAAATCTTGACGTCTCCATGGTATTTTTTGCTATCTTCTATATTGGGAAAGTGAACATCGCAAGCACCACATTAAGTGGAATGCCTAAGTTAAAGAGTACCAAGACAGTCTGTGTCAGGATTTTAATTTACCTTCCTTTGAAAACAAAAGAAAATACGACACTTGCCTCTTGCAGATATGACCCTCCACAACAAAATGCCGGTGCTGCTTTGGCTTTTTTATTCCTGGAATGGCTTGAGGTGAGAGTTAACCGATGTGGATTATGTACAGAACAAGAATGTGTTCTTCCACAGAGCTCGTGGGAAATGAACAAAACCCAAGAAGTGTCCAGTGGGCATGTCTGCAAAAGTAAATCTGTCAGGCAGAACCATGATTTTCAAATACTGTCAGTCTTCCAGTGCAGAAGTTGTTGGTCTTCCAGTGTGTGCTGGAGTGCTCCTCACCTGTCCGACCCGTGCTGCTGTAGGTATGGGAATTGCTCCCCACTGAGACCCTAGATGGCTTTTCAGATAAAGCTCTGCAACCTTTGTCCTGGGGATCCTCAGCTTTTTGGGAACCCCTGCAGAGGCAGCTGGGAGAAGATGGTTTTGTGGTTCCAGGAGGATTGCAGTGACAGCTGCAGAGGCTACTTCAGTGGTGAGCCCTGAAGTGTGAGATTCAAATGCTGCCCTTTCTCTTCCCTCCTCATTCAAATAATAAATTCTTACCAGGCTTCCTTGAGGTACCTTTTGGTAACAGAGATAACCTGTCTCCCCTCATCTGATTTGATTAAAATGTTTCTACAGCTATTTTAGATATTAATCATGAATGAAAACCGGGGACTGTCTTACTTATCACTATCCATCTTGGAAGGCATTTGTTACAAATGGCTCAGCGATCAAAGCAGCACAACCCTGAATGTAAATAGCAGCAGAGGGAGGGCTCCTGAGTGAAAAGCAAGCAATTATTGCACAAGGTCAAGAGTGGTTTGTATGATGAACAAGGAAGATAAAACATCTGCAGTCAAACTGTGATTCTTGTAAACAAGGGGGCTTTGAGCCTCTTGTGTTTTTAAGTGGGAGTCAATTGCAGGGCCTGTTTCTCCCTTGTGCTTGCCTGGAGATGACTTAGACCTGGTATTTTCAGTGTGTGCATACCGTTTGCACCACCTGATCTGGCTGTGCCACCGACTGATCTGCAGGTTCACAAACCTCCATCACCACAGGACAGAGATATTTCTTCACATTTGCCTTCTGCAGTTAAGTGCACGTTCCACCACAGGGAACATTTTGGGAACTGAGTAGGAAAGGTGAGATTGTGTCTTGTTGTTGGGATTTCTTGCCTGTTCCCTCCCCATCACCCCCATTTTAATGCGGCAGACAAGACCCTTGTTTAGAATGTGAACTACTTTCCTCCTAAAGAAATTAATCATGAAATTAAATTCAGTGATCTCTATTACTGCTCGGAATTTTGAGTCAGGTTTCCTCTCCATCTAGATTCCTATAAAATGCCTTGTCAGACACAATCTGTTTCGTATGCACAGGGTTGCTCATTGATCATATTTACAGTGGGTTGAATGCTGTTGTCCCAAAATGAGAATGACATCAGTGGGTGGCTAAGCTAAAACAGAAATCAAAGTCAGTGTCTTGCTGAAGAGTGAAAAGTAGGCTTTTAAATTGTGGTCGAGTGTAAGACTGTGTCTCTGCCAAGCAGCAGTTCTAGAATCAGCATTGCTCACGTCAGCCCCAGCTATTCTTGATGAATAGTGTGCAAATTGTCTGCATAATTATACATGTGTTAGTGTGTGCATAAAAATTGTATGTTAGCATATGGGTTCAGGCACCTAAGCGCTGTTTGAGCTGCACATCCATTTATATTTTTTATGCATAATTTGTGTCCTGGGAAATATATATTTCATGCTCTTGAGCTGGAAAACAGGAGAAATGGGAAATAGTTTTTCTATCCACTGTACAATGCTACTCTTCTGATAGTTCTTCATTATTTAATTTTGATTTCTATTTTCTTGTTTTTAAAACTGTGTTTTCATTGCCCTTGATGTAAAATAAATAACTAACTAATTCTCTAGACATGCTGCTTATCCTTAGCAAAAGACCATGCTGTCATGAAGCTTTTGTGGGGAGAAACTCATAAATTGAACTGGGTTCTGTGGGAACAGCAGTTAAGCATTTATCACATTTAATTTGAATAATAAATGTAAAATATGAAAATACATTCTTGTGGCTGCTAGAAAGATATTCCCTTTTTTCATTCTAAAATGAGATTCAGAGAAGAGTAAAAACTTGAGAAATAAACTCTGCTTTCTCAGATCCTTGATGATTTTGAGAAAACACGGCCTGAGGGATGACCACATTTTTCAATAGTGTCAGTCCTGGAAGTATAATTAGCAAATAGTTATTTGCCTGTAACTCTTTGCCTCTGGGTTCCTGAAAGCTCAGATGTTTCTTGGGTACCAGTTCTAAGGGAGTGCGGTTGTGGAGTGTTTTGCTGCTCTTTAACACTTGCATATGTTTGGCAGCTCCACAAGGAATTGCTAGGGACTGGGGAAAACAAGAAAATGAAACCTTTTTGACTGATCAGAATTCTTCCACCTGGCTCACAAGATTGTATGTTTAAATACATACTTTGAAGAGCAGAGACAGAGCTAGAACACGTGAGGTTTGGTACCTTATACTTGAACAGCAGTGTCTCAGCAGTTTTGAGTTGATGGTCTTTGAGGGTTTGGGTTCACTTATGTTTTACTTGAGAATCTTTCATGCGTCTTAGACACTAAAGTCACATGATTGATGTGCAACCTATGCCAAAAAAAATACGTGAAAATAAATTCAGGTTGCGATCTTGAGCTGGGGAAAGTCTGCAGACTAGAACTGCTACGAGATTTGCATTTCATAGTCTGCCACGTGTAGTCTGTCTCTCTCTGAAGGTCTCCACCAAAGTTTCCTGTGTCTGAGGACACCAGGTGACAGTCATGTTAGTTCCAGCTCACCAGCCATGGACCTGTTTTGCTAGGCACTGTGCGAACATAGCACGAAATAAAATTAGACCTTCCCTCAATTTTGTTGCAATTTCTTGTTGGCATAACTGGCAAGAGTGGCACAGATGTTGTATATGTTTGTCGTAATATCCCTTTCCTTTGGCAGGTACCGAGGTGGGCAGCTTCTTGAGAAGAGTATTTGGGACACTTCTTAACTTTTCAGGGGTGGTTGTGAATAGATTTGAAAGCTTTAGGATGATCAAGTGACAAGAGAGTTTAGCTTGTTTCTTATTTATAGACTTCCATATGTGTGAATGTAGCACTTCCTGACGCATATGAAAAGAGCCTTCCTGCCCAGGAGGGACTGTCACCTTTCTTGACCTCCCTTTTTTTAATATGTGCTCATCTCCTCTTGTGACCTGGATTTAAACAAGAAGCAAGCAGTGTGCTTGGTCGGGCAGTGCCTGGCTGATGAGCCCTCCTGCAAAACGTCTGGAGTAAATCTACCTGAGTCATGTCTTACAATTAAGTTCATATAGCCCAGTGCAGCAAATCTTTGCTGCTGCTTTACCTGTGGTCTGTGCAGGAATATGAGTGGGTTTTCTGTGGAAGAGTGTAACTGCTTTCATAGGATTCTTTTTTCCCATCCTCTTAATTTCACGTTGTTGTCAGAACTGGTGGCTGTAGCCTTGGTGAGGCTGTAGCTGCTTGTACAGTCATCACAGCATTGACTCTGGAGCAGGGCAAAGCAGCCCAGTGGCTGGGACTGGCACCTGATGGAATGACTGCTTGGCATCACTTGCCTTCAGCAGAGCTGGCAGCAAAGGCAGAGATTGTTCAGGAGGTGTAACAATGAACTGGCCTCTTATTTATTCCTGGGTAAGGTCTTGATTGATTTCAGCGAGAGTTAGGCTTTACTTAATTCTTATCAGTTTGCAAACACCATGTAGTGCAAATGTGAGTTTGGAGGTGCTGAACTTTCCTGCTCAGCCGATAACCTCCCGGTGTTGCTGTGGCTGCCTTAGATGTGCAGGCAGGTTGTTTCTCTCCAGCTTGAAGCCTTCAGCTTGGACCTTTTGAGTTTTATAACCAGGAAAGGCTACAACATTAATCTTAATTAGAGGAAGATGATGATTTATTTGGCAGAGCTGACTGGTGTGCTTGTTATGTACAACGCCTTTCCTGTTGGATTTTGGTTTAAACCATAGGAACAGGGAGAGCTGTTGAAGTAAAACTGCAGGAAAATGAGAAACTTGCATTGATTTGATACCTGGAGAGGAATTGGGCAAAGTAGCAGCAGATATATGCAATGTGACACGTGTCTCCTTCCAAGCACCTGCTGTTCCACCGGCACAGCAAGTTTTCAGTTAGTGGCAATACCAACAAGGCAGTAGTTAAAGCTGTCATTGTTTCTAGAATTCAATTTTTCAAGAGCTTTATAGCTTTGCCATTATAAGGAAAGGGGGGAGAAGAAAGAAAAAATCGACTGAAATTAGCAAAACAGCCTTTCCATCTGGAAAACATATGAAATACCTGTGCTTAGAACCATAGAATGGTTCGGTAAGGGACCTTAAAGATCATCTAGTTCTAATACCTCTGCCATGGGCAGGGACACCACCTTCTTCTGAGCTATCAGTTAACACTGTACAGATATTTTAAACAAAGTTCATCATACTATTTGGTGTCATGTTGAAAGTGGCTTTTGTGGCCTCTCTTAGTCTAATTAGTTCTTTTTGACAGAATTCATAGACTGGAGTATCCTTGAGTCCATTCTTTTAAACCAAACAAGCAGCCTGTAGTTTCACTGTTTTCCCTGTGTTCAGCCTTAGTTTCAGTTTAGTTTTAGCCTTCTGTAACTCAAGTCATAAATAAAAGTTTAAGACACTAGAACACTTAAAAAATTGAGCTGAAGGGAAAAGTTTTTTAAAAATACTTAGGATTAAAGAGATCTGCCCATTAGTCAATGTTAGATTAATTCCTCCTGTGCCCCTGATTGTGATGGATTTTGGGTGAAAATTTGCATGTCTGTGTCACATCACTCAGCACAACTATTATTTGGTTACTTTGATTGGCAACGCCATGGATTCACCTCAGAAAATGCACGAGTGATTCACATGCATCCGCCTGAAGTAGGAAGGACATCTGGATTTAGAAAAATACGAGTCCTTTGTTCGAATTAAAGCATCAAGGACATTTATGCTGAAGGTAGGGACTGACTTGCATATGTGCTCTCTTTGTTCTGGCAGTTAGACCATCTGGTCAGCAGGGCTCAGTGGTGGGAATCCTGTCTCTGGAATGGGGTGACTTGTTCTCTCTTAGATTTTGTTATAGGTCTATTTTCTAGTAACTTTAAATTCCCAAACATGTCCTGGGGTTGTTTTGAGGATGACCTCCATTTCAGCTCAGCTTCTTTCCATTACCTCGTGTGTCCCAGGACTCTCCCAGCCCTGCATCTTTTCCACATGTTAAAACTTCTGGCACTTACAAAGTCTGTTTTGTAGGTGCAGGTTTTGTTTCTGTGCCTCAGTGACTGTGGTGTTTGCAAATAGCAGAATGTGTAATGAAGTGTGTGCTTGGGGCCCTGACTTTGGCTTAGTCCCTCGTTTGAATGCTGCAATCTGTAATACATGGGATGCAAGGAGAACAACTGCTTACTTCTTCATATCCACCCTGGCCACATTTTCCAGCCCAGCTGGAGTATGGAGTGATCAAAATCAGTTCTGTAATTAAGAAAATGTTGAACCTCTTGTGTGTGTTAGGCAAATGAGCTAAAGCTTTTAGCCAAGCAATTAAGTGTTAAGGTTTTACTGTAAGGTGAATGGAAACTAGATAATTTCTCCAGCTAAGCTTCCTATAATCATTCCATTAGCATGAATTCAGTACAGTGTGGAAGGGAGGCAGCATAGCCTGATGGATAAGATTATTATTATTATTATTATTGAAGATGTTGCAGTATGAATGAGCCATAATGGCCCCAGCTGAGGTTATAGGTATAATTTGATAGGAATTTTACTTTATGACAGACAAGCTCTGCTCTGGAACAGTCATGATTTAAATAGACCAAAAGATGCGGCAAAAAAAAATTTATTTGCACAGATACAGAACCAAGATGCAGAGAGGTTAAATGCTATGTCTTCCATGTGACCAGTGGAAGCCAAACTTGATCTGGTGGCAGACACTGGTGGAGGGGTGTGTGTGTGTGGGAAACATAAGCCCCATTCTTCTTTGGAAGGATGAGTGGGAGAGGGCTGTGCTTGGCTTAGTAATGCAGATGCTGGATTACTTGCATATTCTGTTCTCATTTCCTTCATCTGCTCTGTGTCAGCATGGGTTATTTTAACTTAATGGCTCTCGCTGTCTTCTCTGGGATATCAATGTAGTCGACTGAGTTTGCAGCATATTCTGAGATCTAGGGACAAGAATGCTCTTGAGGTGGCATTTTGCTGCTTCTCTTGTTATAGTATATTAAATTTACGTAAGAATTTTTATCTGTTTATCTGACTAGGGAACAAACTTTTAAAGGGGGTGGCATCTGTACTGAAGTCCTATTTCTTGATGTTGTGTTTATGATTCTATGATCTCTCCACTTAAGGATGCTTGTTGGGAGTGGTATTGGTCCAGTTTCAATAAGTGTATGGCTTTTTCTGGCTTTTGCTGATCAAATTAATATGACAGTTTACTTAAGGCAGCGTGTCTTAAGAGCATGAATAAAGGTTAAGGCAATTTGCAAAAGCAGTTTGTGTTTGTATTTTGTTTCTCCACATGGAAGCTGTTACTGATGTTTCTGGCTTTGTGTTTCTGTAGGCATTCTTGCCAGCATTCGTGTACTCGTTCAAGGTGTCTCCACTCATAGAAAAAATAAGCGATCACAAGGATTTTAAGAAGCTTCTCAGGACACGGAACAACATACTAGTGCTGTATTCCAAATCTGGTAAGTCCTCCTGTTTTTTGATGTCACAGCTTTGTGCCCAGCAAGGTGTGTACCAAGGGGCTTCTACGTGACTACGAGACTGGTGTCCTTTGTTCTCACTCAGAGGCTCCTGATGTTTCAAGATTGGAGTCCTCTTAATTCAGCCTTCTAATTGCTGTGTCACACTGGCAAAAATGTACTTTATTCTGGCTTTGTCTCCAGAACTGGCTCCCTGTAATAAGAGCTTTCTGGTGTGTTTATCACAGTAGTTTGCAAGTTTCGATTTCCTGGTGACACTGAAAGGCTTAATGAATAGTTACAGTACTGAAATCAATCCATCTTTGATTCTGACAGCTTTGAGTGTCTCATGGTTGTCTTTCAACTTTAATTAACAAAATGCAAAAATAAAAAATGGACTGTTTTGTAAGAGGGAGCAATGACTCATTTCACGTTATGCCACCCGTCCCCTTGAATCTTTTTGTCATCTTCTCTTTTATTCAGGCTCTGCTTTCTGGCTGTATACTTACCTGGTTCCTTCTCCTTTTGCTCAGTTCTGCTCCTGCTGTACCTTTTCTCCTTTGTTGCCTTGTTTGTTTTGGTGTGCTTTTGTGTGACACCATGTAAAATGAACTATCTTTAAACTCCATACACCAGTGCAGAATGCTGTTGTGAATGTGGAAGTCATTGGACAGCAACAAGTAAAATGTGTCCCTAAGAGGATTTTCCTTAGTGCTGAATTGTTTTTATTGTTGCTTGCTTTTCCTTCCTGTAGACAAGCAGTGCAAGATAATGCTTTGTTTAGGCATTGAGTCCTCCTTTTCTGACCTGTTGCAAAGGTTTTATCTCAATTAAATGCAATGGTGGTGGAGTTGCTCAGGGTTTATAGTGCATCAAATTGGAGCAGCATATGGTGACTAATATCCTCCTACCCCCACTCCCCAATACTTGAGAATTTTGCAGACATAGGTGTGCAAGTGCTGGAATAATTAATTTAGTTTCCTAAAGATATGCTTATTCTGAAACAGTTAAAATTATATCTGTGACTTATTTTTTTGTGGTTAAAATACTTGTGTTTTGCTATAGTGGGGAACTTTGAGCGCTTGAACTTGGCCAAATGGTTTTGTAGTAACAGGTTCAAAGTGAAAATCATGAAAGAGTTTCTAATGCTTTTTGATTTTGAAAGGAACACTTTAGATAAAAAGACATCTGTATTATTCAGCTTCTTAAAGGGAAAATTTTCTTTTTATGCTTAATATTTTAAGTGGTGGTTGCTTTCATTTTTAGCAGCACAACCAGAACACTTCAGCTGTGACACTCATCTAATAAATGTTGCCCTATGGGCATTGTTCAAAAGCCATGTTGTGGAAATTTCTTTTTTTCCTGTTTTTGTTATTTAATTGGTTGGTTTTAGCAGTCTAAAGCATTGCAACAGAGCTGACTGTGGGATTAATATTTCTTCCTAGAACAGTGATCCTTACACAATTAGAATTCTCTGGCTTAGCTATCACTCAGAAAGAGAGGAGGGGAAAAAAGGAGACGTGCAATTGGAGGTGCAGTTCGAATCCCAGATATACACACCCCAGCTGTGATGAGGTGTTGACTGTCATAGGATCATACTGCTGAAACAAATGCTTTGCTTCCCAGCTGAGCAGAAATAGATGACGCTTTCTATTTCATGGAGAAAATTCATTGGTTTCAGGAGATGTCCTCATTTGCAGATGTTTGGTTCACCCTTACCAGCTGGGTATCCTGCTAGGGCTGCTCAGCTAGTGAGTCTTCTGGGGCAAGTCTGTCCCTGAATGCTTATATTTAAGTGTGTTTGTCAAACTGTTCCAGTCTAAGCAAGTGCAAAGAATTCCCCCATGTGTCTGCATCCCTGTGTTGGAGAGAGGTGGCAATTGCATGTTATCACTCTTGGGAGTAGGAGAGTTTGAGAGCTAATGTGTGTGGGTTGGTGTCTTTGATGGCATCAGACCTAAGCAGAGGCTGTCAAATAGAAAGAAGCTGTTTCTGACTGAGGAGATTGTTGAGATAAAAATTGTGGAGGTTTAGAGATTGAGGGGGTATCCCTACCCACAGGCTCTGCTTGTCTACTCTTGACATGTACAGGTCCTCACTTTCTCAAATACTGGAGACAAGATATTGGTCTGTAGGAGCATTTGGTCTGACCCATTGTAGCCATTCTTACATTCAGTTAGTTGAAGCAGTTGTGGAAATCTGGAAGTGGCTCTGGGTTTCTATTTTCTGTTTATCAAGGAAGGAAGCAGTTCATGTTAGATTTTATTTGAGGACTGGATACTTGTTTGAACTGCTATATTTTTCTCTTCTGTTTATTTTTGATACCATTTATAAGACTCATTTATAATGGAAATGTTTTGCAAAGTCTACACATGTGGTGTGGCATTTATTATACAGATGTGGTGTTGGGTATTTATTATACAGCCAGTTCTTGGAAGGACCTTTTCTGGGTGCTCCTCATGGCTGTTGGTTTGGGTGTCTCCCAGGGTCATTCTGAGAATAAAGCATGTTATTTTCTGTGTATGACGGGAGAATTAGGGAGGCAGAGATGCTGAATGACTTGCCCTTACAGCTGATGAAAGTTCTAAATAAAATTGCTCTAATTAGCAGGCAGTGGTGCAAACTGGTTCATGCCCAGCCATGGGGAAAAGGCAGTGTTGGGATGTTTGCAGGAGAGGACACAGTATAGCTCTCTAAATGCAGCTCAGGGAGTGTCCTGGAGGTGTGAACTTCAGTGTGTGGTTTAAGGGGGCTAGAGGGAAGGAGCCACCCAGCTTCAGCTGCAGCCAGCTTTGCTTCTAGTTTATAGAGGATTTTACTGACCCCTGTCATTCTGGTTTCTTCAAATTAGACAAGGGGTTCTTCCAGTGCTTCCGAACAAAGAAATGCACCAGTGTGGTGTTCTGTGTGGAGAAGCAACGCTCTTGTTGATTTATTTTTATTATTTTATTTTGTCTTCCAGCTGCTGCTGCGGAAAGCTCACTCAGGTTACTGTCCAGCGTGGCCCAGGAAGTGAAAGGACGAGGTACTATAAGCTGGATAGACTGTGGGTACGTGTCACACTCATTTTCTTCTTTCTTACCTCTCCCCTTTTGGCTTTTATTGCTAGCTTAGCTTTTTGGATGGCTCTGGAATGTTTTGCCTTTAGCTGAACCCACATCATTCTGTGCAGTTTCTTCTGTGGGGATCCTATATCTTACCACCCTCTCTTCCTTTGGACCAGTGGTGGGGAATAATTTTTTTCCTTACGGCTGTTGCCCCTTCTCGGATAGCATGTTTTTCAGCATGAGGCTGGGGACCCCAGCTTAGCAATGCCTTTCATTGGGAACATGTAGTGTGGAAACTGACTGCTCTGGCTTTCCCACAAGCTGGGGGAGGAGAAATCCCACATGTTGATTCTCAGCTGGAGGTCAGTGCAGTTGTACTCCTTCAGCAAATGTTGCATGAGCAGGTAAGGCTGTTTGCTTGGTTTTGAAGCATCCACCCATTTGTGTTTCTCAATAAAATGTGTTCGCTTTTAAAGACCTTCCTCTGTGCTTGTACAAGTTCATGGCAATTTTTAATGTGAAGACAGGGGAGCTTGTTTTTGTAAGTGGTTGCTTGTGCAGGGAGGAATGAACAGGTGTGTACTTTCTGGTTCGGTGATGTGAAAGTCTCCACTGTGGTTCAGCTCAATAACACATTGCTTGTGGTTTTAGCTTGTGTATTGTAGTGCCTCTCTGCCTCTGCAGCTCAGAGAGCTTTGCCTGCAGGTGGCAAGTTCCCCTTCCTGTGCTGCAGAGGAACAGCTTGCTGCCTACCTGTGCATTTGGGTGGATTGCCATGGTATGAACAGATTGTACGCTGTGCACAAATGTAAGTCAGCTCTGCACATCATGTGGCTCCCTTTAAATTATACTTCTGAAACTAACCCTCATCCATCAAGCAGTGACCCAGAATAAGTCATTGGTAAATCAAAGTTAACATGTTTTTGTGTTTGGATAACTTGCCTTGCTCTCCCCCTGCCACCAGGCAGGTATCTCTCCCGTGGAGTCCTCTGCTTCTGCCTTCTGTTTGCATTCTGCTGAGCTTGTCCAAGCGCAACACACACGTTCATCTCTGCCCAGCTGATGGGGACAGTGTTCCAAGTCATCTGCTGGCAGAAAGCAGGGCTGTTCCTTGGAGGTCAGTGAATCCTGTACCACTTCCCACCTGCTGAAAAGGCAGCAGTTAAATTGTATTGACCCTGATAAAGTGAAGGTTGTGCAGAGATCTGGCAAACCTCTGAAATCCACAAAACCCAGTCTCCTTTTCTAACAAAA
This sequence comes from Acanthisitta chloris, assembly GCF_000695815.1. Classification (NCBI taxonomy): domain Eukaryota; kingdom Metazoa; phylum Chordata; class Aves; order Passeriformes; family Acanthisittidae; genus Acanthisitta; species Acanthisitta chloris. The sequence goes on from NW_008650478.1 coordinate 15,244, forward strand.
AGCACTGGTAAGAAATTTTTAGTTGTCAGTAATGAGGGCTAGCAAATAGGATACTGAGCCAGCTTCTTGGCTTCAATTTCTGGTCATCCCTGTTTCTGGCATGGAATGGTTGCTACCTTTTTTTGTGTCCTTTTCTGTTGTAGGCTACCTCTGTGTTGGGGGACATTTTGCTTACTCTGTGTGTGTATGTGGCATGAGTATATAACTGCTAGAATGATGAGGCTGTTCATCTGGCCCTTCAAAATGCTGCTGTAATACAGCTAAGCAATACCCATCTCCAGGATTTATTTTAGTTCTGGGTTAGAGAAGGAAAGATTCAGTGTTTAGGACTTCAGTTTGAAATCCGGGTGAGTTTTGGCACTTAGTTCAATGGGTCAGTCTCCACTTCTGAGTTTGTAAGTGATGGTGATGGGGAGGGAAATGTATTACTTGGTTTTGCTGTAAAATAAACTTCAATTCATCAAACCCTAATAGGCTCTCCTTTTCCAAATGTTGACATCTAGTCAAAACTTGGTTATGGAAGTTACTTGCAAGAAATATATTTTCCAGGTAGTGCTTTAATACATTTCATTGGAAATTTGGTACTTGCAGTGCCTTTCCTCTGACCATGGTGGGGAAATATTTAAGTTAAGCTTCCTGTTTCTAGTGACAGGTGATCTAATCCCAGACAGTGAATCAGCCTGGTGAACGTCATGCTGTAAGAGATTGGGAGACCTGGGAGTAGATGAGTAGGTTCCCAAAATTTGCTTTGATGTCAGTAGTATTAGAATCAGATTTCTATTTGCCAAGTGACAGGCAGTGGCCAGGGTGCTGTAACATGGCAGTAGGTGTAATTCTCTCTCCAGGGGTAGAGCAGTGCTTTCCTTCAGATCACTTATTTGGAAATAAGCTGGAAAAAGTAGATGGTCTGTCCAACTGTAGCTGGACATTTTTCTGAGGTGTCCTTCTGTCCCTTCTATTGTCCTTGCAAAGGGATATTGTAACAGACTATGCCAACTTGCCTCATGGGGGAAGGTGAGCTGGAAGACTGGTTAGTAGTAAAGGAGATCTTGGTGGATGCAAAAAAAGGCCCCAAAACAAATGGTTTGAGTCTGAACAAAGTTTTGTGATTGATTTGCTTGTTAAGCCTTTGAAGCATTCTGAAATCAATCTTGTAGCGCTGAAGTAACTTGTAAACTTTTTTTTCTTGAAAGGTTTCTTTCTTTGCTTATTGCTTTTTTTTTTCCCAAAGCTGTACGCAGGTGGCTGCAAACCACTGCACATCTTTTTGCAGTGGTAATACCCAAGAGGCTGTAGCAGTGCTGTCTGTCACAGGTCACAAAGGGCTGGTTGTAGGGTCTGAGCAGCTGAGTCCTACCAGAGTGGCTCAAGCTCTTGTCCTGCTGCAAGTATGCTTGGAAGCTTATTTGCAAGTCCTCATGCTGAAACAAACAGCACACAGATGCAGGGATATTTACAGCACAGGCTCAATTTGTTTTACAAATACTGACAAGAAATGGCTTGTTTGGCAGCAATATTTAGCAGGAAATTTTGGCTTTGCTCTTCACATCCCACTGTACCAGGCTTCTTTGCCTTCAGATCCAAACATTGGCAAGGCTGGCACACATGCAGAGTTGTGGTTTGTGTCTCTGCTTCCCTGTGGCGATGATGGCAGTCGTTTCCTTTTCTTTTTCTTTGTGAACAGTGCTTGTTATGTTTCTTGTCCTCCTCCTCCTTCCCTTCATTTTCAGGAGGAAGCAAGAACATACTGCTCCAGTGACGGGGATCGTCGTGGATTGCTAAGTCTCGGCAGTATGCTCTGTGTTTCCTGCAGTAGAGGGGAGTGTGCAGGTTTGTGGCTGGAAGTGGCCTGCCTCAATTGCTGGTTTGCATGGAAACTGGTCTCCTTGGCCTCAGCTTCTGTTGGGTCTGTGGTGTGAGACAGAGGTTAGACTTGAGCTTTCAGTTCCAGGTTGAGTGGTCTCACAGAGACAGAGAGGGAGGCCAGGGAGGTGAGGTTTTCAGCATAATGTAGAGAAACACTTGGTTTCTTACTGAGACAGTGTGGAGTAGAGGAGGTTGCCACTTAGCTTGTCACTTGGAGGCAGGATAGCAGAGATCCCCAGAATGCCTGGGCTGGGAAGATGTAGGGCTGGGAATGCCTTTCCTGTGCAATTAGGCTCACTTTGCACGAAGTGCCATGCTGGAGCAGGGCCATGTGAGCACAACATGCCCAGGGATGCCTCTGCATGCAGCATTGTAGATAAGGTCCTTGTTAAGAGATTTCAATCGGTTCACACAGGCAGATCAACGCCTCCTTCTAGAGATGGAGGGGCAGCATGAGAATTGCCTGCAGCATTGAAGTGGTCACTGTTTGCTGCTGTGTGCTGAGATAGCATATGTGGCTCTGTATATAATCAAACATGAAGCTGTTTCAGTTGTGAATAAAAGACCCACCAATAATGTGACAAAAATATGTTTTCTTTTAGCCTTTCCATGTTTTAATTAGGAAGTCCTTGCTGAGATATTTGATGTTGAATGAATGGTGGCGTGAGAGAACAGAGAATATTGAATTAATCATGCCTGGGAAGATGCATGGTACTGGGGATAGAGCACAGCATTGCTGGTTGCTAAATCTTTAGTATTCCAGAGAGATGGATCAGTCATCTTGGGAGCAAGTGTTTTGGGACTCATGTCTGGGGAGATGCCACGTTGATAGGAGCTGAGAGTCACAGCTTCTGTTCCTGGCTGTGCAAATGAGTCACTTCTTATTACTTTGTGCTGTTACAAAAGGTGTATCTGTTTTCCAGGCAACTGGGTAAATATTGCCTGATTCATTAGTCAATGTTTATAAAGAACTTGGAGAACTTCGAAAGGAAAAATGCTGCAGCAGCACGAATATGTGCTCTTTAGGGCATTCAGGTGCTATTGGAATGGGAATGTAAGAAAGCAGAGGGTTGGTCTAATTATTGAATTAATTTTTTTCATTGTAGTCAGATAGAAATTGGGAAAATTGAAGGACCTCATAGATGAAAGCTTATGATGTCTACAAAAAAGAAAATGTTATGCCCTTTTGTGTGATCTCAGAGACTGGATGCTGCTAGCTCTAACAGCAGGTTGGGATATGTGCTGCAGAGTCTCTGTGTCCCCCTTGTCCCCCAGAACCTCCATCTTTTGAGGTGTAGTACAACTGGAGGTAAGCACTGATGTGGCCAAGTAAAAGAGGAGTTTTGTGAATAATAGAAACTCCTGGCAAATCCTTATGTTGTCAAGTAAAAGGTACAAAGTGATGTGCCTGGGAACACAATAAGGTGGGATTACCTCTTGAGTGAAAGACAAAATTTTTGCTGCTTGTCTTTAAAGCAGACAAAGCTTTAGTTCCAGTTTGTGATGTCCAAAGGCCTGGTTTTGAAGAATAGTCTTTATAAAGTGATTCTCTAGCCTTCTTGAGTAGGTTTTGTGATAGACCATGGTGTGGCCAAGGACTGATGTTACTTGGAAGAGTGTAACTAGTTTGAGCGAAGTGGAAAGTAAAGTGACTTTGTTGAAGAGGAGAAAATGTTTGGCAGCTTATAAAGCACACTGTGATCAGGTGCAGCTTTGAAGAGGTTGAAAGTAGCTCTTTCCATCCTGAATATGACTTGGTGAATACTCCTGGGTTTTCCTGTTACTGAATTGTCTGGAGTTTTTTATTGACTATAACTCCTGCCCAGTTGTGGATTGGTATTTTCAAAAAGACACCAGTTTCTTTGGCTCTGGGTAATTATTCTCTGCTCAAACTTGCATGATTCCCTTTACTGTAGGTCCCAAACATAAACAAAGCTGTGTGATTTCCATCTGCTGTCATAGCGCGTGTGCTTGGCTTTAGCACATCAGACTGCTAGGAAGAGGAAATGCCATCTGGTTAAAATGTCTGACTAATTTCTGTTTGGTTTTAATCCCATTTTTTCTGCTTTTTTGTGTCATTATTTTAGTCCCTTTACTGTGTCATGTGCATCATTCTTGTAGTCCCCATCCCCAATAATTACTTGTTATTGCAGCAGTCCCATGACACTCAGCATAAAGGTAAGACCATAATTGGGCTGGTAAAAGCAGCTCTTTCAAGGCTGCACAGCTAAATGTGCTGGTTCACGAGAGCCACATCTAATGACTAATTGTCTTTTCTGGGATTTCCCTCACTGTCCATGTTTATCTGCCTTTTAGAGGAAATTTTCTTCCTGAACTTCTAATTTCCTAATGCTTTGATACAGAAAGGCTTTACCCACATACACTGTCATAAATGAATGTGTTTAATGCCTTGAATAGCAGGCAGAAATTTCAGAAATAAGGCTACTCGTACAGATGGTGTTAAGTGTCATTTTGCTCTCTAGTTTTTACTTCCACTCCTCTAAAGCCACTCAGAAGTAGGATTTATTTAAGAGAATAATTCTTCTCATCTTCCTTACTTGTTGCTGAATTTTAAAGCTGATGAAAAGCTTGGAAATTGCAGATAAAAATGACCAGATCTAATGGAGGGAGAAAAAAAGAAAGGCAGAGTGCTGCTTTTGCCCTGATGCAGCCCCTTCCATCCAAGCACATTTGCAGTGTCTGGGATGTCTGTCTTTTTCTACAGTTGCCTTGAAGGTGAAGGGCAGCAGCAGCTCAAGAGTAGATGGCACAGTGATAAGTACCAGCCTGAGGGAAGTAGCAGGGGCTGTGTTTGCAGCTGGTCCAGGGGAGTCAAGGCAGGTGTCTGTCAGGTACACTTGGCAAGTGAGCTATACTGACAATGTGGTCCTTGCATGAACGTGATTTATGTGTGCAAACTGTGTATCTGCAGCATAGATTTTCAATGCCTTCCTCCTGTCTCTATCATAACCTGTCTGCATGGCAAATGCTCATTCATGTTAAAGCCTTTTTATTTTCCTGTAAGAGTGGCAATGTAGGACGTGCTATGCCAGCGTGAAAAAAAATCCTTTTTAAAGTAAGCTCTCAGTTCCTAACATAAACCCATTCAGTTTTAATTAATTCAGAAATGCAGAGCATTTAGCTGAAATCCACAGTAATGCTTGGGTATATGAGCCTGGGCTCATGTCTTAGTTTCATCCTAACTGTGAGTGTTCTATGGGTTTTGCCTAGAATTGCTCATGAACTGAATCTTCAATGTTGCTGCTTTTCAGACCAAAGTGAAGAGTAAGCAAGCTAAGATTTAATGTAAAGAAAGTTGCCTCCATTTTCCTGCAACCACTACTTCATTTAAAAATCCTCCAGCATCCACCTTTTCTAGGCCCATAGTGCAGCTAAAGGTCATAAAACGTGCCAAAAGAGCAGTACAATGTGCTGCAGTGTCTGTGTGCCTGTGAGTGGCACCTTCAAGACCTCCTTTTGTGGGGTTCTTAGATTAGTTGTGAACTCACAGAAGAAGTGGTTGTCATCTTGTGTCCCAGGTTAGGACAGTGTTCCCTGTGCCAGGCTGTGTGAGTTAGCAGAGGCACCTGATGGGGAAATCTGCTGCTTTGCAAAGAGAGTTTGTGTTCAGCGTTTTCAGACATTCCTGCAAAGTCTTTGGTAGCTCCTGTGAATGTGTTCACCTTATTTCTGTGAAGGTATGTGGGCTGCCAAGTGCCTCTTGCTAATTTATGTTTCCATGGAAAGGACTGTTCATTTTAACTTCTTGACTTTCTGCAGGGCTGGAGCTTATAATTTTTTCCCTTAATTGTTTTTACTTGACGATACCTGTTACCTTTTTGCCTTGCTTTTCTTTCTGCTCTTTGGCTTGAAGTGAGAATTAATCTCATGGGTTTTAATTTTTGGAAAATACTTCTTTTTAATCTTGTTGCTATAGATCTGTGGCCTCTCTAATTGACTAATGGGCACACGGAGTCGTTTGTATTGGGTGACAAGTGGTGCTGGGTCTTCACAGCACATGGATTATTCTGTTTGCATTCCTGGCACGTTCCACAGGAATGTTTGGACCAGGAGGCTGCAATCGCCTTGCAGGTCACAGCAGGCAATTTTTGCAGCGTTCTAGGGGGTAAAATCAGGCCCTAAATTCAGATGAGACTCTGTCCTGTTCATGTGTGAATCCTTATCTTTAATTCTTTCCAGCAGTGTGTTTTCTGGTTTTGGTTTTCACGCTCCCCCATCCCTTAAAAGATTCAAGCCTTTCATCTACCGCACTGTTTGAGCAGCTCATTTGTTCTGTGCTATGGAAACCTGTTGCTATTGTTACTTCTTTTGTAAGATAATTTCCATCAGGAACCTAGAATGGGTGCATAATGCTGCTTTGTTTTCCAAGACAAATCTTGTATTTAAGCTTCCTGTGCTGATTACTTCTATGCCTGTTTCTCCTGGGTCCTGTTCCTATTTTGGTGCCTGCAGGTTCTTAAACCCCACTCAGGAGCAGAGTATCAAAGTGCCTGTCTGCACCGAGAGCTGAGTGTGGGTTTTCTGTTCGAGTAGATGTAAGCCATTACCATCCAGTGGCTGCTTAGCACAGCTCTTTGGAGAAGTGCTGTTGCAAGCCAGGCTTATGGTTTGAGAAGTGATCTCTTTTTTTTTTTTAAATTCCGATTTTAGGTCTGTCTCAAGGGAGTGATACAGAAAGGTCTGGGATCATTACAGAATATAAGGAGCCTTACAGATGTGACGTATTATCAGCAGCAGTAGTTGTGGCAGCTGCTGTCCGAGGCTGGGAGGGAGGAGTGAGGATGATGGGGAGGCAGTGCCTGCAGTCTGAGGAGAGAGTTTTGCAGGAGAGTCGATCTGGTTTTGTTTGGTCAGCAAAGTACACAAACTGCTGCATTGTAAATGGATCACACAGTCTTTGTTGGAGGGTGGGATCGATGACTACAAGGAGCATAGTCAAAATCCTGTACTGTCCCCAACAGTGGCTAATGAATTGCATTTTTTGTTTGGAAGCTTTGTCGGAGCACTTCTAACTACAACTGACTGTTAGTAACTCCTCTTTCAGATTAGGTTTGCAAGTGCAAATGTTTTTTATTTTTAAGTGGCTTGAGGAAATTTTTGCTGCTGACACCCCTTTTGCTGCTTTTTTTGGGTCACAAGCTCAATTAGTTGTTTGGCAGGATCTCAACTTCATGCTTTCTGAGGATGTTCATCCGTCTGTTGCCTGGAGAGGGTATTCTGTGGAAGGTAGCCAGAGGGTGTTGCAGAGACTGTGCATTGAGCTGGGAAACCCTGTTTGACAATTCACTTCTGACAACTGGTCTGAAATAGCAGTTGAACTTCCCTGAAGTTATAACTGGGGAGTTGTTCTCTGTATGATGATTTTCACTGTAACATAAAAGAGTGAAAGCATGTAAGCAACAGAGACAAGACTGAGAGCATGCTGGTAACAAGGTGACAGCTTTGACTGGTACCTTCCAAAGCTTTTCCAGTGTTGGGAGGCTTGCTTTGTAGACAGTCCTGTTTCTGCTCTACCATATTGCCTTGTTCTTGGAGCCTGTTCCTCCTCCTTACCACTTCAGTTGTCTCTTCAGCTGTGGGACAGTGTCAGTGTTTGTAGAGCCACTGATACAACAGAACCTCCATTGCATGAGGCTCTACAACTGTGATATAAGGGACTGCTGAAGCATAATTTGCATGAATTGTTGAGCCCTGTTTCAGATGGAGAGATGTACAAATAGAAGAGAAACTGTTTAGAGATTGTGATGTCTGTGGTTTGCATGTGGTTACGTGATAAGCTGATAGAGGAATGAAACAGTTTTTGTGCAGGCAGATTTTTCTGACCTGGTTACTTGAATTGGTTCTGTCAGTGTTGTTTTTAATTACTTCCCTTGTGCCTGGAAACATAGTGGGTAGGAGTGAAAAAGAATGCTGGGTGCAGTCTGCATTGCAAAGTGGTAGTAGATGCCAGCACAGTGGCATCAGAGTGGTGTGGCCACACAGCACATGCACACACTGCTGTTACATTGGCAGCTGGAGAACTGACCAGCTTTTTGGGTGTCGTTTTTGTCATTTCCTAAGAAGAGATTTGGCAGTCATTCCAGGTCCTTCCTCCCAGGGGCTGATGTGGTTGTGGGACTCTTTTCCCTTCTTCATGAGAAGCAAATGGGTAGCATTACATGATAATGGAAAGAATTAGGAAGCTGCAGATGATGTTATTTGTGCTCATGCAGTAGAGTGGTGCTGAGGGTGTCTGGTCTTACCATGCTCCTTCAGGACCCATCCGGAGAATATTTGTCCCAGCGAAGGGTCTTGCACTGCCTCCTTTGTGCATCAGCTCTTACATGGGATCCATCTAGCTTGGGCTTGTTTTATTTTTAGAAACCAATGTGGACTTACTGCAGCCAAACTCCTGGGTCTTATTTTGTGTTCCCTCTGTCTAGCTTTATCCTCTGTGGTTTCCCTCTCCAAATAACCTTGACACACTGCTGCAAAAACCTTTTTCTGGGTTGTTCTGCCACTGGGAATGGCTATCAGTATCTCTCACTGCTTCTCTCTCCATCCTTAGGACCATAAGCTTCCAGGTCTCTGGGCAGCCCTGCACAGGCAGAGCATCTTGCACCGCTCCTAAGGAAGCTGCACACCACCTGTGGCATGTCCTCTTCAGGTGGTGGCTGCAGTGGTGGTGAGCCAAAGGAGGTCAGATGTCCTTCACAAGTCCCTGTCCTCATCCTGCCCTGGTAACAGCTGGCTGCCTGTGCTAAGGGATTATTCATGCGTGCTAGCACTGACAAGGAGACCCCAGAGGTTTACAGGGAGAGCTCTAGTTGGGCTTCCTGCCAGCTCCATCAGAACCCCAAATGACAGAAACATGTCTCAGTGGAGAGGATGGAGATGTGAATGGAAAGGGGTGAAGTATTCCTGCAATGCAAGTTGTCTTTATTGTTGTTTAGACTTCTTGCTTAGTTAGGTCAACTTGGATTGTTGATTTTATTGTTCTTTTTACCGAGCTGCCATGTGTCTTTGCTTCTCCAGCAAAGGAGAGTTTTGGAGCCCTGATTTGGTTTTGTGGGAAGGGGGAGCATGGGGAACATGTCTGTGGGAGTGGAAGGAAGCTGTGCTATTGTGCCACTTAAGATTTGACCTTATTACCACATAGACAGCTGCTGGTTTAAGTCCTTTGTGGTATTGAAAATAGGTTGATGTTTTGGATTATTTTCTAGGGAGATAATGCTGGATGGTTGTAGGATTGCCTGCAGGGCACAGCACGGACCTGTGGGGGTTCCAATTGCTCTGGACAGAAATGGCATGAGGGCACATTACTGACCTCATCCTCAAGCCAGTATTTCCTGAGCCTGGTGCTTTGTCTGGAGTGGCTTGGCCTGGGCGGTAGAGTGCTGATTTTTTGGGGGTGGTTTCTGGCTTTTTAGGTTTTGGGTTTTTGTTGATTTTTTTTTTTTTTTTGTTTTCCGTTTTAATTTCCTTTTTTTTTTTAATTTTTACTTTTAGTCATTATAACAAACTCTTACACTGCCTCTTCAAGTGATATAATTAAATTGCAAGAACTGGAGTCCTAATTACCCTCTCCCATGTGAGAGTTGAGGAGCTCATCTTCAGAGAGAGGCTGTTGGCCGAGATTCAAAAGAGACAAATCTCAGAGCAGGCTGCATCTGTGTTGATATTTACTCTTATTAAGGATAATGGTCATTACCAAGTGATATCAGAGCAAGTTGCTCTTTGCAGGTTATTTTTGTCTCAGTGAAGGCAGAAGGAAAAGCAGAACGGGTCCATCTCTGCCATTTCTGTACATCTCCTTTTCTGCTTTTTCCAAAGAATTGTTAGGATAGCATCTGAGCTGGTGGGTCTGGTATGTGCAAAAAATCTGCATTGATGCATGAAAAAATTACTGATACATATTTAGACATTTCCTATTCTGGGAATTTGCTCCTCTTCCATCCCTTGCATCAGTGCAGATAGCTTGCATTAACAGACTAGACTCTCAATGCAGTGCTGCAGACAGTCTGCCCACTAAATGGTAAGAGACATACTGGAGCAAACTGCTACTTTCTTTCCTGTGATAATGGCTGTGCAGCTGTGTGAATCTCTGCAAATGGAGAAATCCTGACAGCAGGGCAGACTTAGATCCAATGAAACAGCTATTCTTGTCTGTCTTTTTTTTTAATAGAAACTCATGCAAACTGAAAATGAATTGTTAGGAGTTGGAGTGGTAGGAGTTGCTGGCTGTTTACTCACAGGTACAGCTCAGTAATAATGTTTTGTTGCCTTTTTCCACTGTAAACCTTGCAGAACTTTCCTAACCTGAGCGTCCATCCGGATCTCTAAGTGACACATAAGGGAAAATTACACTTTCTTCCCCACATGGTCAGAAGTTGCACCAAATAGGTAGTAGAACTGGCAACAGAGTTCTCTTGACACCCATTTCAGTCCTCTGCTGATGCCAGAACAAATGTCTGCACATCTTGGGGTTAGACAGACACTGTTGCTTGAGGTATGTTTCACCATTACACTTGTTCACGTTGACCAGCTAATGTTAGCCACAAATACAGGTGTATACTGGAAACATTTGGGAGTGTCTAGAAGAGCATTTGCAGATGTTGAGTGCGGTGTGGGCTTTATTGAACTGTTTGGCAGTCAGCTGCAGCAGGGCCACAAAAAGCTTTGTCCATGCCTCTAAATCTGTCTGGGGTAAGATGGGAGGATGATCTGAAACTGATGTCTCCTCCAGGGATTCCCTGACCTTCAAGTTGTTTAGGGTTAGCCCATGGGACCGTAGGAGGACTGCAGGTGAGAGAAGACAGGATGTTTCTGACCCTCGAGTTTGATGTTGCTGCAGACTTTCAGGATGTGGCAAACACATTTTTTGGCATAACTCCAAATCCAGGGTATTTGTTCTGTAGTCTAGTTTTTGTTACAAGGAGACGTGTTCACATTATTCAGATTTCCAGCCTCTTGGAGAAGCAAAGAGAGTGTTTACAGGATGCAGTGACTAGCTTTGGCTATGATCTGAAAATGCAAAACTGACATGAATTCAGTAAGACTTCTCAGATAAACATGCTTCTATACAACTGAGATTACAAGTGCTCCTTCCTGTTGCGATAGTTGCATGCTTTGCTAGCTCCTTAAAATGCTCGTTTCCATCTTTAGCATAAGACTGATTTTGCTGCCTGTGTCCATAGCATACCCCTCCTCATTTCCATCTGCCATAAGCATTTGGAGAGTTTTCACTAAGGTGCTCTCTCATCTGCAGCCCATTGTGAATTTAGTGTTTGTTGTTCCTCACATTTGTTGGAAAGGCAGCTGGAAAACATCAGGAGAATTAGCACCAGTGCTGGCAGCAGCACTTAATTCGGTGGGCTCTTGCAAGCTTTGCATCTTGGTGTCCCTAATCAGTTTAAACTTGATGGGTTTTCAGTGTTTTCATTTCCTAAATTGATTTATCTGTATAAAAGGTACAAGTTGTCCTCTGCTGGGAACAAGTTTCCAAGCTGTTTAATCTTGCTGTTTGTCAATGCAAAGAACAGTCCTGTCAGTGTGAATCATTCTCTTTTCTTTGTACTTGTACTGTTTCACTCATCTCTCCAGGACTTCGTATTCACTTCAGCTTGAAGTTTTCTTATGGCTTCACTTCTACATTGTTTAGGACAGCAGTTAGACCATGAAGACTTCTTACCTGCCCACTGAAACAAATGTATGTGCAGTTTTCTCCCATGACCCTTCTCTCTTCTTCAGCTCAGCCTAATCTGGTGCTGGAAGTGATGCACTCTCGTTCACTTTGAAGACCATCTCCAGCAGGTCTGTCTGCAGTTAGATGCTTCCTTCTTCAGAAGCTGTGGCAGATGGTCTTTATTTCTACTTGCCAGGAGTGGCTCCAGGGCACATCCCTCATACCTAGACTGAAAGGGGTTGCTGGGCTTGGGGCTCCAAAATTTTGATTGGTTTTTGTTTTCTGCAGGACCTTTTTAAGGCTAGCCACTTGTGATTTGGGCTTGGACATACCATGAAGATGCTTCGTTATGGTTTTGTATTATCCTCAACCAGAAGTAAAAGCTGACCTGCCCTTTCCCTTTGAATCTTTTCACAAGCAGTGCTCTTTTACCATCACCCTAACACTAGCATGACTTCCTAAATTTTGTTAATCCCATGGACAGAAGATTTGCTGAGGTACTCGTGGACATTTTGGAATGAGCTGCTTTTCTGCTGGTTAAGGCCTGGCTTTGGAATGTGATTGTAACACAGTTTACTCTGTCCTCACCAAGCAAACAGTGAAATTGGCTAATGCACTTTCACAATGCTTGTCCCACAAACTTATCTGAACAGCTTCCAAATTACTGTTAGTTTGAATTAATTGCTGAGGAGGAAGCACAGCAATGAGTTTTCAGAACTGAATGCATTTGATTTTCTTTTTTGGTAACCTTTCTTCCAATATGTGTTTTTTGCAGTGATACTGAAAGCCGAAAATTATGCAAGAAGATGAAGGTAGACCCTAATTCAAAGGAGAAGGGAGTGGATTTACTCCATTATAAGTGAGTACTGGGCTGGGATTTGGAGTTCCCAATTGTTGATGACCCCATTAGGACTGTTCATTCTCCTTTCAGCTCCATGCTGCTGCAGCATTAATATGATTTATTTTTTATCCATTGACATGTGAAATTGATTGTTGTTTCTTCAGTTTGCAAGTGTGTGTTGTGACAGAAGTTAAGACAAATCTATTCTCCTGTTGCATAGAGTACAGTAAAAGCACAAGCAGGGCTGGGAGAGATGTCCAATGGGTTAAAACAGCCCAATGGACAGGGCTGATGCCCAAGGTTTGAGCTCTCTTTGTCACTTGCCTGTTGGCATGTGCCTTGGACAAGTCACTTTTGCTGTCTGTGCTTGTCTGACTTGGGATAGTACTTCATAAAGTAGGTGGAGAAAGGCAAGTGAGACAACAAGATATTTTCTTCCTGAAAATAATAGGAGTGGGAGTACTGTTAGGTACACTGAGCAGCTACATCTCCATCTCCAGAGATTGTGGCTTAGTAAATATTCTTGTTAAAGTGTCAGGGAGGAAATTGTTTACTAGGAACCTGTTTGCTTACACTGTTTTTGCACCCTCCCTTTATCCTTACTCTTGTTTTCTCCCCCCTCAAATTACTGTAATATAAATACCACTTAGTTCTGTG
>NW_008650478.1:28312-40611 GCF_000695815.1 Acanthisitta chloris
TGAGGAAGAGCAGCTGTATGATTTCCAGTAATGCTTCTGTGAGTTAACACTATTCCCCACTCCTTGTTCAACAGGGATGGTGCATTTCATACTGCATATAACAGAGCGGTCACATTGAAGGTAAATTTAAATGCTTCATTATTATTCTTTGGCTTTGCTAGATATGGGTGAGACAGTTGTGGATTAAAAACAGGTGTTGGTACTTTTTCATGCTGAAAGGCATGAAAGGGAGGGGGTTAATCTTCATAAGCAGCTGTCAGAATGACCTAAAGGTTTTTGTGTGCATACATGTCTGCCAGCTACAGATCTGGGAAAATTGTGTATTATCTAAGAGACTGAACCCATGTTGAACTCTAAGGTAAATTGTAAGTTAACTTGCAGGCTGGTAACAAAATAAGTATTTTCTTGTTTTGATTGCAAGGTGCTCTTAGTGGTAGTATAACTAGAAGTGTTAGCTGATACTGCATTTTGATAGGGAGTTCTCTGAGGTTCTTAGATTGTGTATTTATAAACTTTCAAGAGAGCTGAGTGGCCTTATCTTTTATCAGATTGTGGAACCAGAGTTCCTATGGATGTGGTATGAGTGCATCAAGCATAAGACAACCTTTCTTTTCCTCCAGCAAATCTTAACAGAAAGCAACATACTATGAGGCCAAGGGAAGAGAGAAGACGTGAAACATGAAATGAATGTGTAGATCTTGGTGATTGTTGAGATGAAGTAAAAGCACAGTGAGCAGGCTGAAAGTGTACAGCCTTCCTCTGCAAATCCCTGGTGAAGCACTGAGAGTATCCTCACGTGACACTACAGCCTTGCTGTGACTCAGCTTCCAGAAATCACTCTGTCCAGCTCTGACGCTCAGTTCCCATTTCTCTTCCTCCTCCAGCAAACCTGGGCTCTGCACCATCATTGGTCTTGTGGAGCCTTGATGACATCACCCAAGGTTGACATAATTCCGTGTACTTCCCCTTTCTGGATTGCTCAGTGGGTTGCCCTGTAAACCTGTGGGAGATGCTGTGTGAACCCGAGTCTGCCAGAGTGGCTGTTACTAAGCATGTGTGCTCTGGACCTTGCTTTTACAGCCAGAGTTGTAGGGTAGCTGATGTGTGACTGTCTTGGAAGTGTGCCCTGACTTGAATTTGTTCAGCTGGCACTTGGGGCTGTCATGCAGGATTTGCCTGAGGTGGGAAGAGTAGGGCTGTATATCTTCCCATCTCCTGCAGTAGAAATCTTGCCTGGCACTAGGAAGGGCAATGTTACATACCCAACCTAGTCAGCAACTGCCTGAAGCTGCTTCTGTACTTAGTGAGGAAATGCAGCTGGTGGGTTTATTTTGCCCCCTTCTTGTTAGGTGGTTGGGTGAGGGAGACTTGCTAGTTGCCTAAATTTGGGTGGTTTGAACAATACATGACATGTCTCTCCTGTCCCCATAAAGTGCAGCATCCAGTGCATTAGTGCTGTCTCTCTTCCTTACGGATCAGATCAAGTGGAAAGCACCTGCAGCACTCCGGGGAGCTCTGGGCTGAGAGGCAATCATAGCACAACAGGAACCAGATCATTTGTTCCTTCAGTTGCTGTTTTGTGATGAGCATTTCCCCTTTCCCTTTTGCCCTGCCTGCTGGGGAGAAGGAAGCAGCATCCCATGGACAGGCATGTGGGATTCCAGTGTCAGAGGAGAGGGGTTTTGAAGCTCCCTCACTCTAGGGGCTCTAGTCTTTCTTAATTTAACTGCCCCTGTGAAACCAGCCAGTAATGATTTACAGCTTGGGCAGAGGATCAGAGCTGGGCAGTGGTCAGATAACTCAGCTGAGTGTTTGCTCTTTCTGCTGCTCACAGCTGCCTGAATATTTTCTGTATTCTTCCCTCTGTACTACTTCTCCCTGTTTTCTTCTGTTGAGCCAGTGACCTTTGTTTCTCTCTCTCAGCTGTGTTTGTCAGGAATCTCCCAGTACATACAAACAGTGAGCAGCAGAGCAACCTGATTGTGTAGGGTGTCATATTCATTTTATGGACAGGTGGACACACTGAAGAACAGGGAGATTAAAGGATTTGTTTCACATCATTCAGCAAACTTATGGCAATAAAACTCAGATCGTCTTTCCAGGCATCCAGTAGACACATTAATGTATGTATGACATTTTGGAGAGTGATGGACACAGCTCTGAAGAACTATAAAAGGATTCTTCTGAAGTAATCAGCAATTTCATAGATGTGGCTGATCCAGCTGATAGCGTTCTCGGGTTTTTAAAGAAAGCTTTTCATTTCTTGAAGTAACTAAATCCTTATGTAATTAGCAGAGATGCCCTTGTGGGTTTACTGTTAGAAAAATGAGGAATAAAGGATAGCTCAGTGTTCACAGTGGGGGAAGTTAGTTAGCAGTCAGTAGCTCCTGCTGAGACCTGTGTTAGGATCTGAGCTGTTTTGGGGTATCTGGTAAAGGTGGATGGAATGCAAGAGAAAAAAGCTCAATGATGAAAAATTATTAGGAATAGTTTTAAAAAAATATTTCTAATTTTCTTTGCAGAAGGACTTAGGCTCTCAGAGTACCAAGTGGCTTGTCAGTGTGAAAGGTGAAAGTAGGATCTTGGGGGGCAATGAACTTGAGAGGGGAGGAAACTCCAGCTATGCTGGAGCAATGCAGATTGTCATAATGGGTTTTGAATGGCCAGCTGGACAGTGGTTGGCTTGAAAGTATTAGCCCTGTAATTGACAATATTTAGAAGTCAAATAATTAGGAAAGGAACAGAAAACAGAAAAAGAAATGTTATTCTACCATCTTGAGTCTGTTGGACTTTATCTTGTATGCGATTCTGGTTGTTCCATCAAGTGAAAGGTGTAGGAAGTACTGCAGAAGGGCAGTGAGGCTGAGCAGAGGCACAGATGGCCTGAATATTTCCATGAAGATTCTTGGGCTTGGAAAAAAAGAAAAACTGGAGAAGATTCCAAGAGATACTTGTGTAGCTTAAAAAAGGGAGTGATTACCTCTCTTTTCCATTTATTTTTCTTTTTCTCCAAACTTGGGTACAAACAGTGGCATTTTGGGATGGCTGATTTGAAACAAGTAACTGCAATGTTAAAAAAAAAAAAAGAGTTGTGTTGTTGTTAAAGCCAAGAATTTAGGAGTCTTAAAAACAGTTTTAGATAGTCATAAAGGATAGATCCATTGATAGTTAGCAAGCACAGAGGTCCATATACAACAGCTGGTGCAGAGTCTAGAGTCCATAAACTTTTAATGACTTTTTGTCAGAAATGGAGAGCATACACCAGTGTATGCTATATAAGAATGGTGGTAGTATTTTTTCCCCCCAAGTATCTGTAGTCATCTGCTGTTGGATCCCTAAGCTTAGATCAGTCTTTGATCTTACCTGGAATGTCTCTTCATATGTTTCTTTAGCCACATCATGTCCTAATCCTCACTAGTGCCATAAGACCTGTATCCAGGCTAGGTTTATTACATGGTGAAGCCTTTTCTGGAGTATAAAGTACAGGCAGAGTTTTACCCTCCTCCTAAAATGGAGAAAACTCATTAAAGTACAGATCTGCTCAGTACTAGCAAAGGGAATAGGCTAACCCAATAAATTGATCTTGCTCTAAACTCTGAATCCTTTTCAAGTTTGCTGTTGTAAGGAGAGTGTGTGTGTGAAATCGAGGCAAGTCTTTTTATTAGCATCCCTACTGCATGAGACTTCAAAGAAGTGAAAAGTACAGGGATGTGTTTCTGTATGTTTTTTCCAGGTTAAATCCTAGGTCCATATATATGATCACCAGCTTTTCTGTTAAAACTTGCTTGTTCTTAGCAGCGTAGGCTGGATGAAGCCCTGTCCTGTATTCTGATGAATTGCTGTTTGAGGTTCAAAGCTGTCACAGCAGTTTGGGCAGCAGGTTAGAGCCCATCGTGGCTCTGTCCATGCTGTGGGGTCAAAACGGGTCCTGACAATATCACAGCAGGGCAGGAGCTTAGCTACTTCTACAACATGATGGTTGCTGTGGTCTCTAACCCAGCAGCCTGGGGACCACTGCTTTTCTGTGATTAGAGTGTGCTGTGGTTTGTTTGGGTGTTATTCTTCCCTGGTGAAAGTAACACAGGAAGTTCTCTTCGCTGCATAGAGAAACGAGGGCAAGGCAATGTGCTGCCTGCTCCTGCCAGAAGACATTACACATCCAATTCTTTTTTGTCTTGGCTGAGAGGGAGAGGCTGGATGAATTAAATCTCTTTAATCCCCCATCCTCTAACCACATCTGTTTCTACATGACTGAACTTGGCATGCAGGAATTCTTGAAACTAGCAGAGTCAATTACACTCATTAGCTGTTTAAAAGGTTGACCCTTCTCTCCTCCCCTCCAGTGTATAGTTGAGGTCTGTGCAGGCTGAGAGTGAGCAGAACTTGATGCAGCTGTCTCAAAGGTAGAACATCTCTGCTGTTTTGTCCTCTCCTTTCCCCACATATTAGTCGTCTTAGGATGTCATTTGGGATGTTAGTGCCTCTAGGTTTAGAGCTTTTTACACTGTGACTCCATTATAGATTACATGATTTTGTTTATTTTTTTCCTAGCTAGATCCTTTCTCTGCTAATGCCATTTAAAAAAAAAATTTCTTCTGGAAGTGTTTGTGGTCCTAACACTACTACCTCACCCCTTAGGTCTTCTTACTGTGTATATTAGCTGCTTTCCTTGCTGCTTGGTGACTGATACATGCTGCTTCTTGTGATAAGACAAATCTCTTCAATATTAGCTGTGCAAGTAGACAGAAACATAAATGGAATAAATGGATCCTGCTGTAAGCTCTGAATCTTCACAAGCCTTACAGTACCAACTGAGATGCAGGAAAATGAGCTGAACTCCCCTCTGTCAGTGTTGGGATGTTGTACCACAACAGCCCTACCAAAGGCAGAGAGGCAGCACAAGTGTCTCTGAGACTATCCCAGCAACATGTGTCACCAGGTGTGCTGCTAACCTGCTCTTGAGAAGGTGGAGTACACTCTAGGCTTTTAGATAGATATTCTCAGTGTGTGTTAGTATATACTCAGCTCTGTTCTTCAGTCATGGGCTGCTTCGGAAACATATTGCATGGGCTGAAAAGCTTTAATGAAGGTTTCTTTGCTCCAGCTTCAAGTGCTGTAGCAGCATCATCCCCTCACTCTTATGCTGAAGGAAGCTCCTCAGGGACCCCTCACTATGTTTCTGATGTGGCAGAGGTCCTGTCTGGAAGTGGATACCTACAAGCAATGCCATAGAGAAAGAAATGGGGTCAATCTGAGTGGTGAATGAACATGGAATACCAGGTATTATGTTTCCTAGAGCACAGACATCTGAGGGTAACAGTGATGAAGCCTGTGCTTCCATGTACGACTGGAAATGGAGGGCAGTGTGACTGACAGAATCCACAGAGAGCTTGGGATTGACTTAAGTGGGATGGAGTTTCTTTCAGACTCAGGCTGAAAGTAGAGAGTATTTCCTTACGATAATGAGAGTGTCTGTGGTTATGTGTCTGTTGGGTAAAGCAGTTACAGAGTATGTGTGCAAGTGTACTCAGATTGGTGAGTGTGGGAGCTGAAGAATCGTATGGTCTAGTACTTCCTACTTCTCCTGTCACATTTGCTTCTTACTCTCTTACTTACAAACCCATTGAGCTCAGTTTGTAGGTAGGTGGGTCATAGAGGGAACTACTGGTAGATTATTCTTCCTTTGACCACATAAGCAGTTAGATCTCTAAGTGTGGAGTTCATTGCGTTTGCTCACAGTGAGTATCAGTGTGCCCTCCAGCTAGTCCTGTTGGATTCGAAGGTTACTCAGATATGGTGAAGGGCATGGGAACCTGACCTCTACATAAAAAGGAATCTTTCCTGCTAACCCAGGGACTAGCTGTGAAAGATCTGGTACCATTGAAAGAGCTCTCTGAAGGATCCTTGAAGCTATTGTGTCTGCTGGACCATGTTCATACTGTTTTCCTCAGTTTTATAGTGCAAGTAGGAACTGATAAGTTGGAGTATCAGTTATGAGGAAGGTATACACCCATGTATCACTTGGTTCTGCAATAGGAGATTTATGCTAGTCTGCATCAGATCACATGAGTGTGTGAGCAGAAAGGCAAAGGCACTAGTTGGATGGGGTTTGCATGGCAACATGGATTTGAGATTGGATGGCTTGTAGTTTCCATTCTTTTTTCTTTAAAAACTTTTTCCCCTGTTTGTTACAGTCTATGGTGGCCTTTCTCAAGGATCCAGAAGGTGCTCCACTGTGGGAAGAGGATCCAGAAGCCAAAGATATTGTGCATGTTGACAGTGAAAAGGTACAGTATCTGGATAGATGTTCTGTATGTCTTATAAATATATGGGATGAAGGGAGTGTGTATGTTTGTATTAACCCTTGATGAGGCACCATTATTTCCTTTCTTTGGAAGGGAAGTTTAAAGGCCCCCAACTGTTCGAAGTGATTTTACAAAGTTTGTGGGTTGTGATAACTGTAAAGTCCCCTGCTTGCCACCTTCCTCTCCTCTATATTTGGCTATGTTAGTCTTCCAGCCACACAGCAAGGGTCAGAGCATAGTGGATGGTGTGGTGGAAGAGCCCCATTTTGTTTTAGGGAAGCGTAGCAGCTTGCAGGATGCAGTCACTGCAGAATGCAAGTAGGAGGTAAAATGCTGCTCTTAAAACTGCAGGTTGTCATTAAATCTTGGATTCCCTCATGTGCCTGAGGTCAGGAAGTCTGGAGCAGGAAGAAACAGGATCCGGATCTTGAGGGATTTAACCTTGTACAGTAACTGTTCTCTCAGTGATAAGCGAGAAAGCAGCGAATACAATGAAACTGCCTTAAAAAGGCAGTGCCACCACAGGGTTACCCATTATAGTCTCTCTAATATAATCATCTTGGTCTTTTGTATTAGTTTTCTAGTCTATAGATTTCTTAAACTTTAATTGATTGGACTCTAGCTGGTATTTTGTAAAAGGCTTTTTCAATTTTCTAGCTTTCATTTTTAACATTAGAAATGGTTATTTTGACATTCAGTTTTTGTAGGAAGATTAATTTTTAATGTTCACCCTCTCTACTCTATTACAAGACTTCCAAGGGTTGCATTCAATTTGAAAACTTCATCTGGTTTCTCTATCATGCTGGTACTGAAAAGTCTTTTCTTATGGCTTCTCATAGCTTTGGCAAGGTTTCATAGTGTGAAAACTGAACTTGTTTTGTTATTATTGAGTCTGACTTTTTGAATTACAGTATGGATTTTTGGATGTGTCAGGGAAGAAAGATTCTTCCAGTCAGAGATTCTGCAGCAAGAATGAACTAAACTGTGGAACTTCCCCATCAAAACAGTGAAGATAATGGTCCAGGATTTTCAGCAGATATTTGAATCTATAATACGTTTTGTCGTCTCCTTTCAAGTTAAAATTGAGAAGAAGGAACTGAAGTATTATCTGTTAGGATAGATGATCCCTTATTATTATTATCCTATATTATATGACTGCATATATTAATTTTAAGTTGTAGCACAAATAATAAGAGGCTTCATTGGGCATAAGTCTGTTTTTGTGTTCCTTGGTTCATTCACTAGGAATTGAGAAGGCTTCTGAAGAAGGAAGACAAACCCCTTCTGATGATGTTCTATGCCCCATGTAAGTAACGCTCCTGTCACCTCTCTCTCTTCTCCACTGAGACATGGCCAAGTCTGTCTAGCAGCTTTACCTGTGTGAAGCTTAACATCTTGTGCTGCTCTGTCTGTTCGTCCTCAGGTTTTCCCTGGTTGTCCATTGCTTGTATCCTAATCTTGACTCTTTCTCTTGTGATGATGACTCTTGTTCAATGTTCTTTTAAGCAGCTGCATTCTGTAATTTTTCTACCAGTTGTCCCTTCCAGTTTTGTGTTGTGAAAGACAAACACTGTATGTCAGAGTGCATGAGTGTTCACACACCTGCCTGAGTGTGTGAGTACAGTCCTCTGCCCTGGACCAAGCTCGAGGTGCAAACAAGCATTGCACGTGATTTTTGCTTTTGCAGTTTGGGCCATAGCATAAGACAAGCTGGTTCCACATGAGCAACAGATATCTGGAGGAGGCCATGGAGTTGTAAAGAATGGCCAATGTATTTGTTATTCCTAGCTGCAGGCAGAGAACAGTGGTGAGGTCAGGAATAGGAACACCTTTCTCACTCCATCCAGGAGGCACCCTGGGTGTTCTTTCCAACATTGGCTGGAGTAACTTGAATACAAGTGAGGTTTCAAGAAGAAAAGAGAACATTGGAATAATTACATTTCTTTTGTGACCTTGACCTTGTATTGCTGCTGTCTTGTCATTGCATTGGCCACTTGTTCCTTAATCTTGCAGATTTACAACTACTTTTTTGTGTTTCCTGGTGACTGCTGCACCAGAGGCTTTCCAGCTCTTCAAAACAAGATAGTATTGCACTGGAGTTGTTGCTCAGTTGGAAAGCAGGGGAGCCATGAGAAGGGAATAAATGTGTGACCTAAGCTAGAAAAGCATCCCAGCACTGCCCTGATAGGGAAATTGATGTTAGGTACCACTGGCAATTTGCTGGCTGATTGTGTCCCATGGCAGCATTATCTGGTGTTTCTCAGTGTATTTTCTCTTGTAATAACTGCCTGAAATGCCTGTCTACCTTTTTTAGGCTCACCCGAGTACTGCCAAGATGGCCAGAATTGTCCAGTACCAAGTTTGATAAACACTAAGAGTTTTTCTATTAATTAAATCACTTGTAGCTCTGTGCCTTCAGACTCTGCAGCAGTGTGGTCCTGTGTGGCCTGGCATGGTGTGAGGTTGTTCCCAGTCACTACTGCTGCTTTAACATCAGCAGGAGATGATATGCCTGCTCTGCTGTAAATCGCCCCTTCGGGGAGAGTTCAGCTGCAGAGTGCTCTCACAGTTTACCTGTATCATGAATAATTGTTTTCCACAACTGAGTCTCTTCCTGCAATGTGCCTTATCTAACCCTTCGTTCTCTTTGAACCATTCCCCCTGAAACCCTCCTCCTTCCAGTTTCTCTTCTTTTGAAGTGGCAAAACACCTGCTAGTTTTCAGTGCTATAATACTTTTGCTGCTTTCTAAACTGCTGTGAAGGAAGTCTGCTTGTAAGTTTTTTTCCTCCCCTCTGATTTCTCACTTTGTAACTCCCTCATCTTTTATTTAAGACACAAGACCTTCCAACTTGTTTCTTGTTAAATTCTTCTTTTCTTACTCCTTTACTGGAGACAGAATACATCCATCAGTTGCATTGAAACACTGGCTTTGGGCAGCTGGAGTTACTGGTTGCATGCAGGTCTTAGCTTTTGTAACTGGGAGCAGCAAACCAGGATGGGTCACTAAAGGAAATTCTACTTTTCTTTACCTGTATGGGGTGGCTCAGGGAGGTCTTTGGCACGAGAGGACATCAGGGGCTTTGTCTGGGAAGCTATGGGGAAGACATCTGCCTGATTTCTCTGTTTTGTTGGAACCAAGGGCTTTAGAATGACTGTGGCAGATTCATAGGAAACTGGCTGTTTCATTACATACCAGTGCAAAGGGAGATGAAAGCAACTGCAGACTTAAATGTAGTTTCTTTAATATTTCAGGAATGCTTGGTCTGGGTAAAATGACTGAGAGCAAAGGCATTCTTTCCTCAGGAGATATTACCTGCCATTTGGAGACCATTCACTGTACTTTTAGACCTATATTATAAAGTCAGACAGCACTAAAGGTGAAAAATTAGGTATACTTATCGGCATTCAGATTTATTTGTACTTAACTCTGTCAAAGAAGAGACCTCTCCTGCAGGAGACAGTCTGGACTTGGCAACAAAAAGGAGCTGTTTATAACATCATTGAAAACAGGGCTTTAAAAATAAAGGTGTTAACTAGTGGAAAAACTAATGTGTATTTAATTAAGCTCTCTCTTTTGAGACAAAATAGAAGAAGAAAGAACAGAAGAAAATGAGGGTTTTTGAGGTTACCCTTTTAAGTCTCTTGAGGGGTATATGTGGCTTGACAGCATCATGAACAATATAACCCAGAAATATGTGGGCAGGAGAGGGTGTGCTGAAGTGGCTGTGGGAGCAGCAAGTTTGAGGCAGCAGCAGAGCTGGGATGATAGGGGTGATGGCTGGTGGGAGGAGGCTGGTGTGTGCCTGTGCTCCAGAAGGCATTCCAGGGAGCAGTAAGAAGGTGAAGAGGGGAAGATAGGAAATTCTGCTGTGAGAGTTCAGGCCCTGAGGCTTCTGAGGAGAAGAAAGAGGATCTAGAAGATGGTGTTAACAACTCACATCTTTTGATGTCTGTCCAGTGGTTTGGATGAAGCTGCAAGACCTCAGTAGGCCTTAAATGAGTGGTCTGTGCCCACCGAGAAATTTTCATTTTGACCAGCACTAATTTAACAACGTCACTGTCAATTTGAGCAGAGAGATCAAAGGTGGAAAGACCACAGGAACAGCAACTCTTTCCTCTGATTAAAGGGTGTTCTTTCCAGGCATCCTGATGTGATCCTAAACAAGTGGCTGCAAAATCTCTTCCTCCTTTCTGGAAGATCTTTTCAAAACTCTTGTCTCTTCACTGGAACAAAAATGTTGACTACTGTCCCGTGGTAGACCTGAGAGTTTCCACAATAAGTGTCTGGGGTGCTTGGCTCCAGCTTCCTTTCTTTCATGCTGTCTGCACTCCTCTCCCTCCCCATCTGCATGCACGGATTTTACTTGGCAGGAGTGAAAACTGCTGCTTACAAGGTGATTTACTGCTAATCTGCTTAGCACTGCAGAGCGTCATCAAACAGCTCTTAGCACACTCCAGCTATACACTGGTGGTCTTCCTCACTCCCCGTTTGTCTTTTCCACAGTGTGTTATTGTATCTTACAAAGGCTGTTGCTTCTGAGTTATGTCTTCTCAATTAACAGTGCACTGTTTAACACTTGATGTCTGTGTAATGTGTTTAGGAAATGCATCTCAGATTGATTTCAAAGCCCTGTTAAGCTGAGATGAATCTAAAGTACCTCTTCTTAAAAGACAAGAAATGCACAAAGCTTTTGGTTTGAGTTCACAATTATCACATCTTCTGTTGACTTTTGATATGTGTATTTATCTTATGTTCTCCTCTGGGCTCAGCTCAGAGCCTGAGGAATATAAGATGATGTTACTCTTTTCAAACTGCGATGAGAAATGAGTATGAAAATGAAGAGCATGAAAAATGTGCAAAAATAGAGACTTGTAACAAGAAGTAACATCCTTAGAAGCTAATAATCTAATAATTAGTGAAGCAGAGAAAGAATTTTGAGTTTAATTTTATCAATATTAAAATATTCATATACTTTGGAACATAGGCTGAACAGAGTTGTTGGCATATTACTTACACAATTTCTCTTTTATCAGGGTGTGGTGTTTGTAAGAGGATGATGCCATCTTATCAGCAGGCAGCCACAGAACTGAAGGGTAAATATGTAAGTGAGAAGATAAGATTTATATGAAATCTCAAAAATCCTTGTAACTCTTGTTTTATTAGTATTTAAACCCACAAATATTTATCAAATTGGAGACTTCTTAAGCAAGTCAAAACAAAACAGAAATGAATTGCTCTATTCCAGATCCCTTCAGGGTTCTCTCTCTTGGTTTTTATTCTTTTAAAACTTTGGAGAATGGAGCATTAATTCACTTGCCCTTTAGATCCAGTGTAGTTCTTGCCATGAAGAAACAGGCTCTAACACTATGTAGATTTATGTTTAGCCTCTAATTTGTGAGTTTGTAGACCTTTTGAACTCATTTTGGTAAAGAGAGAAATGTTTGCTATAATGGGTTTGATTAGCTTTTTGGGCTGATGTTTTATAGCAAGGTCAGGGATGGATGCCCTTATAGCAATTATTAATCCACTGTTTTAGTGGAGAATTATAGGGTTATGGGGGGGAGATTTCCCTGCCTAAGCTACTGGTCACCCTCCTAGCCACTAAGCATTAATAATAGAAACCTACAGTTTTACTATAGCTCCATCAAGGTTAGCATTGATACTGGATTGAAATGAAAGTAAATTTGGACTGTGATAAAGTCCATCAGCAGCAGTCACAATGATTTAGTTACCTGTTTGTACTAACAAGGTGTATTGATCTCTCTGAGCAAGTCAAAGGCACTTCTCTAGTCGAGGTTTTATAATGCGCTTAAGGTATAATTTATATGATGCCAATAATACATGAATGACAAAGAAATAGGATTGTTGTTTCATGGCTTTAGCAGGATTTGGTTTGATCCTACCTATTGGATCATTCACTGTAGAATTTACAGGTTTCCTTGGGAGGAAAAGATTAAGCAGTGCAGTTCATTGCTAGAGCAGCTCTTGCCA
>NW_008650478.1:40631-57842 GCF_000695815.1 Acanthisitta chloris
ACTCCCTGACATTCTCCAAACTAGTTGTTTTTCAGAAATGTTTTCTCTAAATCTTTGTTAGCTTAGGGCTGAAATGAGTGGGAGTTATTCAGATTTATTTAGGACACGGTACAACTCTTGAAGATATTTTGAAGTGTGTTTTTGTCTAGCCAGGCAGCACTCTTAATACCATCTCCCCTCGGTGCAGCGTGTGCTGCAGTCGTTGGAAAGGCACTTCTGTCTTGCATGGCAACACATTGTGAGCCACAGGATGAGCAGGAATTAGGAATGTAAAGCATCACTTACAGAGACAGTGCCAGGGACCGGGCACACTGCAGAGCCCTATGTTCTCCTGCAGTTACCCTCTCCTTGTCCATGTGTAGCTCATTTATTAAATTCAGACCAGAGAATTTAAACTCTAGGTCTGTTCGAGTTTGATTCTTTCCTTCCTCAGTTGGAAATCATTTCTATAGATCCAAGCTAATCCTGCACATCTGAGTGACAGGACTGTGACAGCTTTTTGCAGTGGAGTGTTGTAGTGCAGGATCAGTTCAGAGGAAAGTCCAGTTATGCCATTGCCACCTGTGTCTTTCACAAAAATCAGTCTGTTTGTCAAAATTTGACCTAATTAGCTCCCTGAGTGAAATGTGTACACAGTTTGCCATTTCTGAAGTTAACTGTGCTGTGCCCATCATCAATTATTCATGGAGAGCCTTCGAGTGAAGTTGACCTCCAGATCAGGCTTTGGTGGAAGGTTTATGATTGCTTTGGATGAGCTGAAGCTTTGGCCTTTTAATCTGACCTGTCACCAGCTGTCAGGATGTGCCAGGTTCAAAAGTGATTATTGCTCTTATATAGCAAGAAAATTAAGTACAGTATTGCCTACTTAAGAGGTTGTAAAAATGAAAAGGTGAGCCATTTGTGTGTTCCCTTGGGACTGGTTATTTCTTGTCCCTGTACTGTTACTGAGAGGAAGACAGAGTGATATTTTCAGTTTATATTCTGTTTGCATCTTGCAACTCCAGTGCAGAAGGAAAAAGGGCTCCATATTGGAAGTGGGCTTATTTTATCTTTGGCATGAGAGATTGCTGTGGTTAGAGGGTTGGGTGGGCCCTGGTGAGTGAGTGTCACCAATGCACTATGGCCCCAGAGCAGGGAGGAACTGGTGGTCAGCAAAGCACTTCGGCATCTGCTTAATGCCCATGGACTTGATGAGTGTGCCAGAATGTTCTGCTCAGTAAAGATGGATTTGAGAATATGATGAAGTGCTTTCCTCCTTTGGTGCTCGTCTTTCTTTTTTGGTGGAAACATGAGACTTTGGGAGCATAAAGTTTACTTACACTTATTTCAGATAGCAAATAAAGGAAGCCTGTTTTTTAATATGTACAGTAAACTTGGTTCTAGGAAGACTTCAGATAGTTTTGGAGCAATCCCATCAAGAAAACCGAAGATGGGGGTTACAATCGAACAGGAATGGTCAGGAGCTCATAAGACATGATCAGCTGGGAAAGGTTCAGAGTTGGTTTGGGTTATAGGTAGCTTCACAGAGGGCAGATAAATGCTGAAATATGTCAAATGTCACTGCAGAGGTGAAAGGAATAAACTGATCTTTGTTTCTGCAGTGGCTATTACAAGAAGTAATGGACTTAAATTGAAGTCAGGGTCATTCAGTCATTTGCTAAAAGCAAATTAACATCTAGCAGAAGGATCCTGGCTTTGGGTAGTTAGGTGTATTTTGATTGTCCGTGCTATTGCATGATCTGTGATTATAGGCCAGCTAGGGCTGTGGCTCTTGTCCTTAAAAATGAATCCCATTGTAATGGGCTTTTTGCTAATTATGCTTCATATGATGTATGAACACCAGAATGAATCCAAGTTATTGACTTACATCAGTCATTGTTGGGTGGACACAGTGAAACTGTAGCTGAGTATCTGAACTGGCTGGGAATGCCCTTTTATGACCTAGGAAATCTTCTGAAAGTTCACAGCAAATGTGACATGTAGTAGACTGGTGTTTATTAGGGAATTACTTAATGAACCTGGTTCTTGCCTTATAAAGCAACCAGTGTATCTTCATCCTATTGCATTTACCTGCCCTCAGGTGGTGACATAGAGGATAAAGGAAAGGGGAGAATTGGGTCTAGATAATCTTATATGAATTAACTCAATCTGGTTGTTGGAACTACCAGGAAAATTCAGTGAGAGACTTAGCTTGCAAGTATAAACTCTATTTCTGTACTCTTCTCTGTTAACTTTATCCCTTCTCAGGATAGGGAAGAGAAGACAAAGTATCTTTTTGTGACTTTCCAGCACATTCTTAGAAAAGGTTGACCTTCAAACGAGGATTTTCTGCTTTAAGATTTATTTCATGCTGGCTCTGAGCACATTTGGTTGGTCTGTGCAGTTTGCTGTAGTCAGGAATGTGGTATTAAATTCTGATGTAGTATTTCAGCTGGAAGGAGAAAATCCTGTTTTTGGAGAGGGAAGGAGGAGG
Organism: Acanthisitta chloris; assembly: GCF_000695815.1. Lineage (NCBI taxonomy): Eukaryota > Metazoa > Chordata > Aves > Passeriformes > Acanthisittidae > Acanthisitta > Acanthisitta chloris. The sequence goes on from NW_008650478.1 coordinate 43,105, forward strand.
GTTTTGGATTAAAACCCTGCTGCTAAAGTGATTTAAGCTGTCGATGCCATTAAACTAAGTTAATCAGGAAGTGGTATCTCGGCAACTCACTGGTTGCAGCTTTGACAGCAGAATGACCTCTGTGTAAATTGCACACCCACAGAAACTCAGACTCAGTCCCATCTTCCAATTCTCATGTCAGAAGTATTTGGAAGACATTTGGACAGGGCACAGTGTAAGTCATAGGAGCTCTGAGCCTGAAGCTAAGGATGAAGGTTTCTTGAGGTGGAGGATGTGTTGGGATAGAGGTAAGCAAAGGGAAGGAGAGGTTTGTTTTGTTTCACATGCTAGTCTGAAAAGCTATTATGCTTCTGTGCCCCTCTCCTGATATGTGTAGGGCAAGGTTAATTCTTAACTCTCGTTATACTCTACCAGTCACGTAAGTTAACATATTTAAAGCATGTAAATGCCATGTGGTATTTCCTGAGCTCATGGCAATAGGGCACATTTTAGTGTTTTATTTTCACATCACAGTAATGCTGATTTCCCCTTGTCATTCAGGAAGTGGGATAGTGCCAGTGCTTGGTTGGTTAGAGCTTCTGGACATGAGTTGAGACTGTAAATTCATTGCTGGAGTGGAGACTAGAGAGCTGAGTATGGAACTTCTTGTGTCCTGGCTAGTGCTTGGATGCTAACTAAGACTTTTTCCCCCCCCCTCTACTTGCAGAGGAAGTAAAAAAAAATCTAGTTATATCTGTACCTTAAAATCCAAATGCGAAAGAGGAGCACGAGTAGTGCAATTGAGAGAATTCCCTTTAGGTACTTCTGTTAGTGGGTGAATCAAAAGAAACAGAGGCACTTTCAGAGTGAGGAGGAGTTGACATGCTGACTGGTGTGTGTTTTCTCTGGACTAGACTCAAGTATTGTTCTGTTCCCCCTTGCACAAAATCAGAAAAATTTCAGTGCCTTTTAGAGAGATGCCCTTGCTTGACAGCTATATGAATGAAATCAGTATCTGCCCAGATCTTAGTAGTTTTCACTTAAATCTTCAAACAAATGTTGTAATGTGCCTACTGTATGGTAAGAATCAATAAGATTATGCTCTGTTTTTCCAGGTTCTTGCAGGAATGAATATTTACTCTGCCGAATTTGAAAAGATAAAGGAAGAATTCAATGTCCGAGGATATCCTACAATCTGCTATTTTGAGTCAGTTATGTTTTGCTACTACTTTAGAAATCATGTACTTTTCTATAATTGCAACTTTTTACCTTTCAGGGCAAGGACTGAACCTTGTTTTGTTGCTTTAACAGGAAAGGAAAGTTCCTGTTCAACTTCGAGAACTTTGGTGCTACGGCAGCAGACATAGCAGAGTGGCTGAAAAAGTAAGGCATCAAACTTCATGCACTCTACCTTTTATGTACTCTTCATTATTTACAGAATGTAATTGTTTAGGAACAGACATCTCTCCCTTGTTCCCTCTGCTCAGAAGAGCAAACAAAACTACCCTGCTGAGATCAGCTAAACTTGTACAGGGATTGCCTAATGTTGGGTTTTTAGCATGCATGCCTTGCATTTCACAATTGCATTTTGTCTGTAATAGGAGACTGACTGTGTACCAAAATAAATGCAGGTCCACAGATCTCAGGTTCTTAAAAATGCCAGCTTAAATTTCCAGTGATCTTGGGTGCCTGAACTGAATACCTTGCACAAGGTCTGACTTTGGTTGTTTTATGAAAAATGTATATACCAAGTGTGTAGTTCTTGTTGGATATGAGTTCTCTTTAGTCTGGCAGAGACAAACTGGAGATCAAGGCACCCTGGATAGGTAGTCATTTTTACATCATCTGTGTTTCCTGTCAGGACATGAAGTGTTGAAAGCATCTTCTTCTACCTAAAGAGAACTATTTGCGGTCATGAACATTTTGGGACTGAATGAGCCTATGGGACTAGCAGTTGAGAGACAGAGACAGGAAAAGTGTGTGTGTGTGTATAGCTGCTCTTCAGCTGGTGCAAATCACCACATTGTCAGTGAAGCTGATAGAGCAGCTGGAGAGAGCTGATATAGTCTGCTGATGGAGAAATCCTGTTAGCAGGGAGCCCTGGCTCTTGGGCATGGTGTCATCTTTGTCACCCTCCCTTGTTTGCTGCGGTCATGGAAACAATACTGAAATGAAGCTAATAAAAGGAAAGATTGTTTCAAACTATTGTAATAATATGGCTTAGCAAAATTGGATCAGAATTAATTATTTTACTGTACCAGTGGGGCTATGCTGGGGACATGCATATGGTTGCAGATAGCCCAGGGTCTTCAGCAGCAGTAGGCTGAGTGCTTCAGGATTTGGGGCCCACAAATGAAGGGACACAGTATTCTAGTTAGCATCAGGAGATACAAACACTGCAAGTGAGTATTGCCCAGTGGATCAAAGAGGAGGAGTTTAGCCATAGTCTTTAAGCCCCATGTAGTCCATTAAGCCTTCAGATGTGAATGATCAAGATGGCAACTCCAGCAATGCTAATGAGATGATCAGCCCTTGGAGCAAAGATGTGGCTTCATCACCTGCACTTTGTTATGCTTTTCAGTTCTGTAGGGATGTGGTTATCTCTTGGCTACCACATGGGAAACATTAAATGTTTGGGGTGGGTTTTTTTCCCCCTGTCTGCCCACATAATATCCAGATAATCCCTGTAATATGCAGTGCCTTTATATCAGTGCTGTGACAGCAAGTGAACACAGCTACTGGAGGCAAAGCAGAACAGCTGCAAGCTCTCTCCAATGATAATCTCTGCTAACAAGCCACCGTGGGCTTTGGCTGATATTTCAGCAGTCCAGAGCTAAAGTCAGCTGTGTGTCCTCACTTAGTGTTAGTGCATGCTTATGAGTTTCCCAAAAGATGATCTGAGCAGTAGCCTCATGCCCTGTTCTTCATAGTACGTACCACTTTTAAGGAAACCACATTGAGAAATGATGCGTGTTTGTGTATTTTGCCAGTAATTGCTGCTGCAATTAAAACCATACGTGGGGTAAATATGCTACATACATAATGTTACATTACTCCAAGGAATCTGCAGTACAAGTGTCAAATGGTATGGCAAAGGCTTTAGGAGAGGCAAGGAGTGAAATTAGATAGCTGAAGGGTGTATAGGCTATGTTTCAGAGTAGTAGAATACTAAAATCATCTGAGGAGGTTGCTCTGATACAAGATGCTGCTCTGTGGAGCAGAGGCATGGCAGTGCCATGGCAAGGAAAGCCAGTGCATTGTTATACTATGCATGCATGGGCTGTCATCACAGATTCTCAAAAGCAAATCCAGCAGACACTGAGCCATATGAAATGGCCTATTTTTTGTGGACACTGGGTCTGCTTTGCAGGAAAGCAACTGTTTTCTTTTGCCTCTCCTCCTCCTCATTTTTTTCCATTTAAATCTTACTGGTAAAGTGCTGAAAGTGGTTGATCTTAGGCTAATTTTTGGTGGAGGACATGATACAACTTATGAAGGCTAGAATTATTTAAATTATTGACAGGATCGTGTCAATGTTTTTTCCTCTCAGGACAAGAACTGCTAGTTTGGAGGGCTCCAACACCTTTTTTCTTTTTACTGCTCATTGAAGGTGCTTCCTTCTTATGCTGAAGTGTACTAATGCATCAGTCTTACAGATCCTTAACCTCTCTTATCTTCCTAATAGGCACTGGCTACTGTGTTATGGACTTTCAGATGTTTTCATGAGATGATAGAGACAAACCATTGTACAGCCTTAATCCAATAGAGAGTTATTAACACAAGAGATGCTATCTTGCACATACCACTGTTCTTTTTTCCTTTTTTGAAAAAAATAAATCTGATACACAGCTGTATCAGCCTGAATGGTAGACAAGCCAGACAGCTTCTTGCTGCCTTCAACAGCTGTGTGTCTTGCTTCTTGTATGGTTTCCTCTCAGGGCCTTGCTTAGTATCAGCCACTCAGTTAAATCAAGAACTTGTTCTGTGCTCTAAATTGAATTAGCTTTTGGTAACTCTTCTGGACTTCTGTCATTCTATCAGTGTTGGGTGTGCTTTGTGTCAGTTTTAAATGGCATTTTAGATTTTACTTGTTGCTTCCTCCAGGCCTTGAGATGTTTCTTACCAACTCCTGTGTTGGCTTATTAGCATGCACAGCATTTTAAATTGAGCCATTTGAATGAACATCCCGTGCCCTGCTTTACTAATTCCTGCCTGAAATAGGTCATGCCAGGTCCTGCTAAAACCCATGTTCACTCAGTGCTTTATCGACGCTGTGTTCATGTCCATCGTGCTCTGCCTACTCAACCCAGCTCCCAAATCTGTTAGGTGTCATGGTATTCTTTGGAGAGCCTTCACTCTGCCAGGTTACCTGGAGGTTATTGCTCTCTTATAAGCTTGGCAACAAGCAAACTGATTATCTGCTAAGCTTTCAGAGAGTAAACTCTTGTGGATGGGGATCTCCCTCTCTTTCTCTCTCAGCAGCTTGGCCAGGTGCAGAACTGATCATTGCTTTGATGTTTACTTCTTGGTTCATTTATCATATAAGCAGCAGCAGAGGTGTGCATCACAGTTTTGCATGGATTTCTTAATATTCTTGGATCATACCCATTGCTTACATCAACAGAATTTGCTATCTGAATCTGTGTATCTCTCTGCTGCTTTTTTTTATCAAACTAGGCTTTCAGCCTAGAAATGAGCAAGGCAGGATAAATGAGTTATCATCTGTTTGCCATTTCTTCTTCCAGGCAGCTAACACAATAATACATTTTAATCAGAAATAGTAACGTGCTTCCAGCAGAGATGGGGTCACATCCAGACCTGTACTTTGCCAAAGAATTTGGCAGATTTTGGGGGGTATTTGGAACTCATTGCTACAATTGGCAAGGATAAAATAGCTTCAAAGTCTGGCTCCCAGTGTTCGTATGTTTGGGTGTCCTTTCTGTGAACACTGCTTTAATAAATAAAATGTCAATTAGCATAGTTTAGTTCACATCTGCCAAATTATCTTTTTAATGTACATTAATAAAAGCCAAACCCACTTGTTTAGTGTAATGATGAGCACTGAACTGGCTTAGCTTCAGTTTCCAGACTTGCCACCATGTCTTTGAGCAGTCTCTGTGGCTCTGATCCATCAAAGACAATTAAGCACATGTGCAATTGTAGTGAAGTTGGTAGAACATATAATTTATCTCTTAGGTTAAGCATGCAGTTGAGTAGCTTTGCTGAGTTAGGCCTACAAGCCCACTGCACTGTGAGGACATAACTCTGCTTCCCTGGGTCACAAGAGTTGTTCAGGGTAAAGTCACACATTCCTGGGCAAATGGTATATGTAGCTGGCTCATGGTCCCAACTCTGCACCTCCTTCCTTCCCTGTGTCCCTAATCATGCTGGCAGTGTTCAAGGTGATGGGTTAAATTGGCTATTTCTGCTTGCTACTTTGTTCTTTCATTTGTGGTGACTCTGTGAACTACGAAGTGTGAATTCTGTGAGAAACATCCTGCTGAGGAGGGTAAAAGAGTAATAGAAAATGCATCTGATTTCTATAATAACCAAGCAGTCTGGTTATCTCCTCGCTCCGTCCCCTTCCATTGCTGATCTGTCCTCATGAGCTTCTTGTGGATTTTTTTATTCCTCCTCCAGTTTTATCTCTGTTTCAGTGCTTATAAGTTCTTGGTGGGTACAATTACGGAAACTGCTCAGTAGGGTTAGTGTGTCAGACAGGTATGAACATCTTACAGTCTGACTTGCCAAAATGACTGCTTAGCACTAGAGAGCTGCTTTTAATCTGTGTCTGTCTTGTAGCCCACAGGCACCTCAGCCACAGGCTCCGGAGACTCCCTGGGCAGATGAAGAAAATGTAGTTTATCACCTGACTGATGAGGACTTCGACAAGTTTATAAAAGATCATTCATCTGTGCTAGTGATGTTCCATGCACCATGTGAGTTTGTTTTCTGTTCAGTACCCTGAGCCAAATGCCTGCTAACAATATCAGTGATGATTTTCTGTGGAAGTTTCACAGAACTGTGAACTCAAAGTCCAGACTTTTGTTGTTTGTGATGATTGTTAAATACACAAGGCATGAAATGTTTGCGAAGTTGCTGACTTCACGTTTAGGATGGAGATTTGCTTCTGGAAGGGACACTTTGTAGGCTGAGTCAAAATATAATTGAAGAGTGTAATGATGCTTAAATAGTCTAAAGACTCATCACTTTACAGCATGATTTCCCACTTTCAGCTTCTCTCAGTATTGTTTGCTTTCAAAGCAGAACTATGGTTGATTGAACAACTCAACTTGAGAACCATGAGCTCCTGAGTTGTTGTTCATGGCTGCTGATCTGTCATTTTGAGCATTTTCACTCCTCTGCTGCAGTTTCTCTGGCAAATGTGAGGTTTGATGAGCATTATATATTGTGCTGAACTATGCCAAAACTAGATCTAAGTTCAGAAAGTCCCCAAGACTTTTGAAAAGTAATGCAGAGCTGGTAGTGATAATACTTACTATTCTGCTGAGGATGCACTGGGCTGATCTTTTTCATGATTTGAGGTTTTAGCTTGATCAGTGGGTTGCCTTCTTCAGAAAACTGTTCTAGCCACATAGTCCTCCTCTATGCTGTTGTGTGGAAGAGTGTGTTAATGTCACTGTGAATGTAACTTGTTTCAGCTACATACCCAGTTCTGCCAATGCTTTGTGTCTGTGATGGACAGTTCAGGCTGGAATCTGCTATGCTGTGTAATACACAGCTTCTGTCTCCTCTCACTGCTGTGCTGGCAGTGGCACTTGGGTGAGATGTTCATTTTCAAGGGCATAGATGTAAAGGTTAGGGCTCTGGAGGCAGACGGTGTGCTCACAGCTGAGGGTCTTGGCACAGAGGCTGAAATCCTGCTTCCCTTCACGCCAGGAGTTAGCTCCAAAATGCCTTTTTTGAAGGTCTGCTCACAAGACTCAATTGAAAAACATACCATAATGAATTTCCTTTGTCCAGTAAAATGTCTAGGAATTTGATCCACTGAAGCAGGTGACTGACTGCTGGTTTGTTGCTATGTTCCCTGGATTATTTGTACTAATGAAAGTGGGACCGGAGATTAATGCCTGGGCCTGAAAACCAAAACACAAGTAGCAGAACTGATGGAGCCTGGTTTGCTTAGGAGTTATCCTTCGTTACCCAAATCCTTCCTTCCCCAGATTTCCATGCACCCTGGTGTGCAAATGACAGCATGGGCTGCTGCTCCTCAGCTTGCTGGTTTGGCTAAACAGCTGCTGCCAAACAGAAATATAACTCCTAAATTTCCCTCCTTTCCCTCTCTCTGCATAATGGCTTAGGATAAATGTCCTCTCTCTCTAGCCCTAGATCTCTGTATATTTACAGAGATTTAGTAACATTTTAAAGCTTTGTCTTTTTTTGAGTTTGTAAATGGGCAAAAGAGTCCAGTCATGTATTTGGGAGGAGGGAGAGGGGGAAGCAATCAACAGTTGGCCCTACTAACCTTATTCCATTAGGAAGCCAGCTTAAAAATAGATGAATACATACAACTACAATCAAATTTTATTAGAAAAGTTCAAGTTGGTTATAAATCTGTGCTGGGTTTTTAGGGTCTTTCTAATATTTTCTAGAACACAAATAATACAGTTTTAGGGGTAACAGTATTGCATGACCTGTTTTAAGGGAGTTACACTTCCAGCTAGGTGTTTTCTGTATGTATGTATGTATGTATTCCATACTAAGGTACAGCAGTATTTTGGCAAATGCTGTTTTAAAAATAAATCAAATGCCTGAATTGGGCTGTTGCAATCTTCTGATAACATTTTTCAGCTGCTCAGAATTGGGATAAAGAATGTTCATTGCCAGAACAACTCCATTTCAAATGCAACTTGAATATTTGGGGCATTTTATTTGCATTCAGGTGGTGGTGTTATGCCTGTGTGCAGAATCCAGCTTGTACATGAGTAAAAGATCTGTGTTTGTAAGATTCCTCCCTGGGCATCCTCAGCAGAGAGTATAAGGCTTGCAAACTAATTAATGACAGACAACTATCATAAACAGTTATCTCCATGATTAAAAGCTCTTCTCTTAGCACTTCTTAAATGTGCTAATGGAGTCACCTTATGAACATTAGGAGATAAATTACTGCAGTAAAAGAGCAGTAAAACCAGTGAATATCTTACTTGTTTTAACCTTGGTAGCTCAGGATGAGAAAGTTTTTTTTCCTCTAAATTACGTATTAATAAAAATATTGTTGAAACAGAGGTACAAAATAGACCCATAACACAGGATATACCTCTGTGTAACTAAGAATAAGCAAGGGGATTTCAACACTGGCCTGGAATTAGCAAGTGCTTAAAACCCTGTGTCACCATGCAGCATACACGTGACTTGGAGTTTTTCTAGCACACTGTTGTGGTTTAGCCCCAGCTGGTAACTCAGCCCCACACAGCTGCTGGCTCAGTCCTTCACAGAGGGATGGGGGAGAGAATTGGAAAGGTAAGGCAAGAAAACTCATGGGTTGAGATAAAGACAGTTTAATAAGTAAAGCAGAAGCCATGCACAGGCAAACCGAAGCAAGGAATTTGTTCACTTTGACCATTCCCAGGAAAGCAAAGCTCCATCACACGTAAGGGTGACTTGGGAAGACAAAAGCCATCACTCCAAATGTCTCCCACTGCCTCCTCCTTCCTCCAGCTTTCTGTGCTGAGCATGATGCCATGTGGTATGGAATATCCCTGGGGTCAGCTGTCCCAGCTGTGTCCCCTCCCAACTCCTTGCACACCCCCAGCCTCCTCATTGGTGAGGTGGGGTGAGGTCTGGACTCGGTAAGCACTGCTCAGCAATAGCTAAAACATCCCTGAATTATCAACACAAATCCAAATCATAGCTCCATACCAGGTGCTATGAAGAAAATTAACTCTATCCCAGCCCAAACCAGCACACATAAGACTCGATCTTGTGTTCATGAGAAGCTCTTTTACTGGAGGATGATTTTTTCAGTGATGCTTTAATTGCATATTCAGATGGCCAATGCATCAATAGAGTGTGGTATGGAAAGATGTGTGGGGAACTAGCAGCTTTCCATCTGCCTCCTGCCCTTCAGGTTCTAAAGATACAGCTGAACCAAACACATCTCAGGTAAATACCTGTGAACTGCACAATTAGGCACTGTGATGAATGTGGCCAATTGGGCCTCCATGCCTGTGGCTACTAATGATCATCCCTGAGGACCACACTGTAATTATTTACAATTAGTTGCCCTACCAAAGGCATCACAGCATTTTGTGTTAAGTGCAGCCTAGCATAACTAAGTTCAACGAGAGTACCTACCTGTGTTTTAAACACATCAGAAAGGTCTGCAGTATGCAACTTGCACCTCTTGCAATCAGAGACCTCAGACGTTTTCTACAATAATTTGTTACGATCATTAAACAGATGATGTGCTGCTTCAGGTCATTACTGAGGCCCTGAGAAGCATGGGTGAGTAGGATGAGTTCATCCTGCTTTCGTTTTGCAGGTCACTAGGGACACGAAGCAGGATTTTTAACCTTCTGAAACTCCTTTGTAAAGCCCTTAAGAGGATGTTCAATAAAGCTGAATATTTAGCATAGGTAAACAGTGACCCAAGCAGTCAGGCTGTGAAGGCACTCTTCCTCCTCAGCCATCTGTGAAGGGTGTGCAATGTTGTGCTCCTTCTTTAAGCATTTTGCTGAAACTTTGTAATTGCTGCTGCTGAGCTTTAGCGTTATCCGGGTTATATCCAGAGTGGAGTCTTGCAGGCGTCTGAAGTGGGTTTTTTCAGTGGGTTGTTGTACCCAAAAGCTTTAGTTATGAACTGAGTTCTCTGCACTATACAAAAAAAAACAAAAGAAAGCAAAAACCAAACAACAAAGACATAGCCTTCTCTCCCAAAGGATTTGGAGTTTTTGCTTGGATTGAACCTACTTGGTAACATGAGAGAACAAAGTTATGTTAGCAGACCTATTTCTGAGGCTGTAACAGAGGATGTATTACACAACCACAGCTATTTCTGTACCATAACATAAAGGCACCCGTGCCACTTAGGATAGGCTTCTGTGAGCAATGAGAATAAACACTCTCATGTCTCTCTGTGCTTCTTGATATCTGTGCATGTCGATGCCCAAGATGACATCTGGGTTCTGAATGTCTCTAAATATGGGTTACGCTGCCAGTCAAGTGTTGTTAAATGTTTTGGTGACATGGGGACTCACTGGGGCTTGAAATGCTCCTGGGTCACTTGAGCACAAAATAGCACCCTGTTTGTGTTAGTTTCCCCACCAAACTATTTGCTGAGTCAAACTCAATTTTTGAAATAATTCTGTCCAAAATATTTGCCAAACTAGTGAGAGTTGCAGTCTTTCTGATTCTGTTTTGTCAAAGGAATAAACCCCACACACATTTACCTTTCTACATTTTTCTCAGTGTTTTTCTCCAAAGCACATCTCTGTCACAAAATAAACCCAACCAGGTCACTGAGAAGTCCATTCTAATGCTATCAAAAGGTGTTTAAAGTCCAGGATCTGAATTAAAATCAGTTCAGAAATGGGTTCTGAAAGTATCTGCTCTTCATGCACAGGAGTTACTTTCCATTATGTTCTGTTAACACAAGTGACATTGCTAACATTTTATAATTTAACCTGTTCTTGCAGTGTCATGCAGAATAATGTCTTGGCACCACTACAAGCTGTAGCCTCCCTGTGTATCTTCAGCAAACATGGATCTGAGTAGTCTCTGTTGCTAATTGGTGGTCGTACTCAGTCACCCCTGATGGTTGCTTGGGGATGCTTTGCCCCTCACTCTCTCATACCCCATCAGCTAGAGCAAAGTTTGTGGTCCTGTACTGATGCCAGAAGGAACAGAGGAGAAAAAGGCACTTTAGCTGTACTGTTAGTGTGAATGTGCATTTGCTTTTTAAAGGATTAAACTATTAAAATGTATTTCCTGCAACATTTCTTCCTTGTATGTGATCTTAAAGTCATGTTAAACCTGTGCTCTTTCCAGTCCTCTTCACAGGCTTCTTCAGAGATTATATAAGCTTATTGCAGGACTTAAGGCTAGAAAAAATATCAACATCCTTAGTAGGATATTGGAGCCATCATGGGTTTTCCTCTCTTGATAAGGGAGGCAGGCAGGGAGTGCAGTCTAGTAGAACTTTGCTTGATCCTTCCAATGGAAGAAAGGACAAGAATGGAGGACAAAAATCAATCTTGAAACAATAAAATGCACCATAGTTTTGATGTGTTGTTGAAATGTCCGTGAAATTCCTTTCCTGTCCTTGGATATTTTCTCTCCCTTTATAAACCATCTCGATAAATTATGCAGTTGGTGCTTTCCAAAGTTAACTATTCAGCTGTGCAGGTTTTTAATTGCACAGGGAGTGGTTTTATCAATTTGGCTTTGAAAAACAGCTTTTCACACCCTTCATTCCTTCCCTTCTCCCTCCAGTGCATTAAAACCCAAGGTTTTATGCCACTTTGTGAACCCCTTACTAAGAATTCCAGCCAATTAGCCCAGTACAAGATGAAGGCCTCCAGCTCCTAACCAAGCCAGCAGACTTGGATCTCTCCCTGCCAGTGCACTATCATTGGTTTCAGTGGCCTTGTTTTCATTTCTTGCTGCTGCACGTGGTGAGATTAGGATGTAGGAACCCATTGCTCGCTTTAAATATAAAGTGAACCCAAAACGTGTGCACAAAATCAAATCTATTTTTTTCAAACCATGTTTTACAACTATAAATAAATAAGTGTCCCTTTCAGACCCCCACTGGGTCCTTATGAAAGCAAGCTACATTGCAGCAAGCACTAATTGGGATGTCTGTTGGCAGCATCAACTGAAAGGCCACGAGTTGAAAAGGCTGAAGAATAATCTATTCTGCAGCCTGAAAAAAATAACCTCTCTAGCACAGGTCAGCAGCCATCTAACATTGGCAGCCTGTGATAAATAAAGAAATGAAATTATTTATAAATAAATGAAGTTTTTCCATGCTAATTCATGATTCAATCAAAGATAAGGGTGTTTTTTTTTAAAATGTAAGCCAATGCAGTTGCACCAGTAGAGGTTAAAGGCTTGTGGGTTATCCAAAGATCAAGCAGCACCGAAATGGATGGAAATATCCTTTAATTTTTAAATGTTCCTGTCATATATGACACCTGTGGTTTTTAAAATAAAATGTTGGCTGTGTTCAGTGGCTATATGGAGAGCTTTTGGCATCTGCCTTCAGATGTAGAGCCTCTGGGGTGATGACAAACAGGAGGTAGGTGGGATGCTGTTCTTGTTAGACCTGTGTAAGGAACACCTGGATGACTGAAAATTTGTAGTGTGTAAGGCAGGTTGTATATTTGGAATCTTGTCAGATGCTGTATCCATGTGACACAGCTGTGTGTACTAGTCCATAAGATTATACACAAAGACATTTATGTGCAAAGGTGCTTGCTGTGGGCTGAATCCTGTTCATACTAGACCCTGCAAAAAATGTTCTCCTTGCTTTAGGGTAATTATAGAAAACTTTGCACAAGGCAAACTTTCTGGACTGTTATGTAGGTCATAGGCAGTACCTGTCTCTGACGAGTTTCTTGGTGAAGCAGTGCAGATGTCAGGATGGGCTATTGCAGTGCCCTGATCCCTGAAAAACTGAATTGTTGTGTAAGGGCACTCAGATGATGAATGTTGCTGTTTAAGAGTCTGGACAGATAGGTGAAGAGATCTGTTTCAATTTCAGAATCACATTTCCCAACTCTCTACCTCCCGTAGGTACCTAATTTTAATGTTGCCTTAGTGTATTTTTAATGGGATGTGTAATAAAATGCTTCTCTGTGCAAGCATAAGTTGTGCCAACTTTCTGTTCATTGTATGTATGTACTCCTTAGCTGAACATTACTGGCAGGCTCCTGGAGCAGATATATTCTTGATGTAAACCACTTAGAAATGGGTACATTCTTGGCTTCTGAATCTGCTTCCACTGAAGTAAGCAAGTTCTGTCTGTTGATTTCAGAGAGAGGAGGTCTGGGACACTCAGACTAGGTTCATCAATATTTAAAAGCATGTAAGTCTATAGCAGGATGTTGCTTGATATTACATATATTTGAATATCAGCAAAAATCTCAGGGACTGTAAACAGTTCAGTGCAATGACCTGCCAGTGCAGTGACCTGCCTCATTAAACTAATTACAGGAATGATTTTCAGGGAGAAGTAATCACACATTAAAACAGGAGTTCTTGAAGAGGCAGCAAAGCAGGAAAATGAAGAACCTGACATGGATTTTTTCCTTTAATGACAATCCCACTTATGTTTCTTGAGGATTTAAAAATAAAAATCAATATGGGCTTTTAGTGGTACTTAATATAAACAGGAATGTGAAGAGTATAAAAATAACCAGCTTGTGCAGTAAAACTTGATAGGATACCTAATGAAAAGGGTGAAGACAGTAATGACTGAGTCCGTTGTCTCTTTTGTGTCAGTCTTTTGATACTGGAGCACACAGTTCATATGAGATTATTGTCTTTTTGAAACAGTTTGTGCTCTTTGAGCAGGGTAAAGTCATAAAAAAAGGATGATCCAGTGATAAAAGAGATAGCCTTGGCCTGGAGATGTAAAAGTTTAGTTCCTTGCCTTGCTTTGATTTGTACAGTCATGACCCAAGTCACTAAATATTTGTCTCAGTTTCCAATCTGTGAAGTGGAGATAACATTTCACCTTCTGTGGGAGTTTTATCTAGCAAGCCATGTCCAGCCTGCAAGCTGCTCCAATATTGCAAGAATTGAGGTATGGAAGGCACTTGAACGTTGCAAAGCCTTGATTAACACGAAGGAAGTATGAGTCTGCTTTTGATGTTCCCTAGCTTGTGGCAGACATCAGTTTTTTGTCCCCCAGGTTTAGGAATCCCCATCTGCTACTGGGTGAGCACACAGCTCAGACAAGATTATTGCAGCTCAAGCTGGTTACAGCCCACACCAGGACTCAAAGGGAAGAGCTGTGACTTGCTGTGGTTCAGCTTCACAACAGCAAGAGTGGCAAACTCAGGCATTTTGGGGTGTTTTGGGCTACTCTGCTTTTGGGCTGGGTCTTGACTCTGGCATGATGCTGTTCTGGAGACATGGCATGTACTTGGAATGACTTACTTGCTAGCAGTTGTGTCTACCAAGAGCAGAGTGCAGGGCAGTAGTAAAGGAGGAAGGAAAGGAGCTGAACTGTAGATATTTGGGTTTTGTGAAATTTGGGAGTTTGTTCAAAGTGCATTGCTGTGTGCTTACCTCCAATAGGGAGCAATTAAAGAAGACATTTATTCTCTATTAAAGAAGACATTTGCAAAGGCTATTCCAGTCAGAAAAAAACCTTCTGTGAATGTGTGGCAGGTGGTGTGAAGGGAACATTAGTTTCTTTGGGGATTTACTGCCTCATTTCTCACATTACTATTGCCTTCCCTCTCTCCTAACAAGTCCTTACCAACTGACTGAGACTATTACAAAGGAGTAGCTCTGGCTGCTGGAGGTGACAGCTGAGGGGAGCCTTGTCCCATTCTCTGGATATTTGTTATATATTATTTAGGTGGTCAGAGTGGTCTTTTAGAGGACTTACGTAATTTTAGCTGTTAAAAGTTGTATTTGAGCGTGTGAATTGGGTGACTGTCCTCCTGCAAGCTTGACCCCAGTGTACGTATAAGCCCTTAATGCTCTTGTGGTGAGTTCTGATAGGAGTGAAGCATAACTTATTTTTATAGGCTTACTTTGCTTGCCTCTAATGATGGGTTAACAGC
>NW_008650478.1:57867-67883 GCF_000695815.1 Acanthisitta chloris
ATTTTTTCTGAAATAAATTAATTTCCTTGCTTGGATAAGCTCAATATACAGTGCAGGGCTCTCATTTGGAAAGTGCCTTACAGTATCTCTGCTACTTGAATCATTACCAGTAGAGTTTTCATTGTCAAGTTTATCTTCCTCAAGACTTTATGGCTTCAATTTTTATTCTGTGGAAGGTAGAGAACTTATTTAAAGGGCAAATAATGAACAGAGAAACCTAGAGTGAAAGATTGCTTGCCTGCCTGTCTGCTCCTTGTGCCCTTTCAGCTGGTGAGTCGGCAAGTGATGCCACCTTTCCGAGTTAGGAATAAATGAATCCGTTGCTTTGATACTGAGGCATTGTGCTGATGGTAGAGCTGTGTCTTCTGGGGTCCTGACTGCTTGTGGTTAGTGAGCATCCCAGCATGCTTCCCCTAAGTAGGTGAATGCATCTCAGCTGGTAGCCACTTCTGCTCTGATTTTGGACAAAAGATGTGTGTTCTGCATAGTATCTCCTCTTGATACTTGACTTTTACAGAGATCTTCACAGTAATAGCCTGTGTCACCATTGCTTTTAACCCCTCTGCCCCTATTGGCTTGAGTGTTTGGGGTGTACCTTTCTCAGGAAGATCTCTTTGCATTGCTTCCGTTTTGCTGTTGTTTTACTCAAATTGTATCCTAGGAAATAATCTTGTTATGCTGTTTTTGTGAGCTGAACTTTGAAAGGTATTTCATCTAACCTCTGTTCTTTGGCATTTTCATTGCTAAATCCGAAGTATAAACTGCCATAGTGGGGTAAGAGTGTGAGGGAAAGCAGTGCAACTTTTGTTTTCCCTCCCCAAGGCAAAATTTTGTTGTTCACCTGGCAATGGAGAAGAGTGGAAATCTTTTTTGGATGTGGAATAATTCTGGTTTAATTGAGAAGGAAACCTTCTGGAGGTATTTTTCATAAACTCTCAACAATTTCACCTTAAGGCAACCGTGCTGTTGTCTCTCTTTCACATTTCAATAGGGGAAGATTAATTTTCAACACCTACTCAAGGCCATGTTCCTCAGAGCTGGTGTAGGAAGTGTAATTCATATCTCCCAATGCCAGCTGATCCACCTTCCTTCGCTTGTCTTTCCTCCCAGGAGGGATGATAGGAGGCACCATCGTCTCCCAACACTGATTTCTGCCAGTTGCGTCACATAGTTTTAACTAAGAGGGTATATACATGCAGTGTAATCTCCAATATCTGGAAGCTGAAACCACGTTTGGAATGAAAATAAGGAATTGCATGATTTTTTGTCATTATTATATATAAAGACTTTGATAAGCTTAAAGATTGTTCCTGGATGCATGCTGGAGTCTGTGCTATGCAGATGGGGGTATATTTCTTCAAAGACTACTTTCAGGAGCTCAGCTTAGCCAGGGCTCCCTGTGAGCTTAGAAGCAGAGAGTGCACACTCTGAGGGCAAGATAGAGCAGAAATCTCTCTCCCTACTTAACTCTCAGGAATCCCTGGGAGGTAGCAACCTTTGGCTGAGGTTAGCCTTGGAGAATATTCACCCTTTCCCTTGAGCCTTTACATCAGGAGAAGTTATGCTCCAGTGTGACCAGAAATGAAGGCAGAAGCCTGTGTTGTACAGTTCTTCAGAGCTGTCATCTTTTAAATCCCGTGGAAGCAGCCTGCAGGACCCACTCCATGTTCGTCCCCTCTGTGCTGAGCCTTCCCTGCCAAGGTCTGTTGCTGGCTGAAGGTGGCTCTTCTGCCAGAGCTGTGAGCATGGCACAGATGCAGACATGTTTCCCAGAGGATATGTTTAGTTAAGCTTTCTTCTCAGTTTGAGATGATTTATGTAATGCAGTGATCTGACTGTCTTTTTTAAAAATAAATAAATAGTTTGAGCTCATACTGTAACCGTCTAAAGCTGAGCAGTTTCAGTGATGCTGGAAGGGAAACAGTTATGCCAGCACAGAAAAGATGGGATGGTGTCTGGGGTGGGGTCACTACTATCTCAGCAAGCAATATTGACAGGAGAAGGGGTGACCAATTTGTAATCATTTTGTGCCCCACCTTCACACTGAGGAGCTGCTGGAGACAGGCAGGGACTTTCTTCTGTGTGTGTCCATGCTGGGATTGGATTTGCACAGCTCACTGCATGCACAGATTGACTGCTCTGTGAGTTTGTGGTAATTCCAGTGAGATGGTGCTAATGGTGGGGACGAGATGCTGTGCTGCTCTCCTGTCACTGGGCTGAACTGTGCAGCCCACGCAGCCGAGGCGTTAGGCTGCAACTGCATAAATGTAGCATAACTGCAATAATCCAAACTGCTCAAGTATTTTCCTTCTAATTCTGTATTTCTAGTTCCTCAGAGTCTTTTCCAGGCTGACCTTTCACGGGCTTTGTCTTTTGTAAAGCCATAAAGCTGTTTGCTTGTCACTGATCCCTAAGCAATGTAATGCTTGGTCAAATCAAAGCTACCTTCAAAAGGACAGTAGTGAGGTGGGGGGATCTGAATTTGTGTGTGCACACATTTCTAGCTGTTGCAAATTTGCATTCAGTATAATGTTAAAGATGTTGAAGATGCTCCTCCTGACATTATAAGAAAGCATCAAGCCTTGAAACATAATTGTATCTGGAATTTTGCCTGAGTGTGCAGTGCTTCTGGTGAGGAGGAGATGGGATGGTTTGATGAGACTACCCAGAGGGAAAAGGATGCAGAAAATTCTTTGAGTTTCTGATCCTTCATAAGATGATTTGATTTTGGTTTGGTTTGGTTTGGGTTTGGTTTTTTTTTTGGAAATAGAAACCTGGAGATCTGGGCATGGTCTAGTGGCTGTGATCATTATGAGTATTAAGTGAACATGCAACCAATGTGGTTTCAAATTCATACCTGTGATTATGGGGAGAAACAGCTGCTTTTGTCATCCTCCCTCACTGCCAAATTTGTGGATGATTTTCCATCAGATGTCTGCAATGCAGATGGCTAAATTATGCAAGGGAATCTGCAGCTGTTGTAGTTTATGCTCTCCTACACCGGTGAAGGAACTGTAAACTGCCTCATGTCAAACCTGATTGCTGCTCTTTTACATGATGCATAGGAGGTCCTTGCGTGTTAAAGACTTCCATGGCAGAAGAGAATGCATTTGTATTCTTTCATGGATGGTAAGAGAGCTGGGATTGTGTGTATCCCTGCCCTGGCTGCAAGGATTGTGTCTCCACCACCACCACCACGTACACACTCTTGCTTTCATGTGTACAGGTGTGTGTTCAAAGTTAACACCAGGGCACATATAAGAACTGTCTGTTCTACTGTGTTGAGAAGTCACTGCTCCTCTGGGATTAAGAATGGAGAAACCAAAGGTGTTTTCCTAAGGTATTAAATGTTTAGAGAGACAAGGTACATCTGAATTTTGTGAGATTCTCTTTTCTTGAAGTTGTCTGCAAATCTTCTATGAGTGCAGTCTGAACTCCCAGTGGCACACTTGCTGAAAGCAGGACATGCTTTGTGCTTCAAATTCGTTTTCTCATCAGGCTAATGGAGGTATTTTTGGTATGCAGCTATAGATGGATGTAGAGCTGGCATGATACGATAAATAGCTGGTACATGATAACAGTATTCAAGCAGTCTGTTGATGACAGAAATTTAATGATTCTTTAAAATCTTTATTTGCAATTTAGTTTACCTCCAGGGTTCTTCATGTCAAAAATTCCTTCTTTGCAACCGCCTGGATGTTGGCTTTTATCTCTTGCTTGTCACGTACACTTCAGATCCTCTGACTGTGTTGTCATGAAATGAGGGGACAGGACCAAAATCATGGTGTTTATTTATATTGTTCTAATAACCTGAAAGAAGCAAACAGTGAATGACAGAGAGAAACAAAGATTTATATTCTTGGTATAGCACTAAGACAGCACATGCAGGAACTTAGCTGGAACTGCTTGACTGGTTTTCTGCCTGTCTTCTGCAGGCCAAACTTGGTTTTAACAGTAGAAGTACTGGCATTAGTTCACTTCTAGAAACATTTGGAGCAACTGTGTATTGTGAGTCTTTGCCGTGGTGCTAAACAGGCTGCTGTAAACAAATGTAGATATTTCCATGGAGAAAGAGTTGCTTGGTAGGTTTGTTTGCCTTTCCTGCTTGTCCTTTCACTTCAGCGTTGTTCTGTCCACACTTGGCCTTTGCCTCTGCACTTGCATATGGTCACACTCTACAAAGGACAAAGTGCTGAGTGGGTGTTGTCCTCTGCCCTGTGGTGGAAATTTGAAGGGAAGTGACTTGTCTGCACTGAGGTGATGTGTGGACCTTTGGTCGCTGTTGCCTGGGGGTGCAGCTGAGCTAAGGTCTGTGACTGCACCAAAGGAAGGAGCTGTTTATCCACCCAACTGCACAGTGCAAAGGAGAAGACTGATCATAAATAAACTGGGAAAGCAGAATTCTTGCTTCATTTAGATATCTGTTTTAAAAATTGTTAGCAAGGGTGTGTGCCAGATGTCCCAGCACTGATTGTTGAAAGCTTTTGACTTCTTTTTCCTGTCTAGTAACACTCATCCTTCACACTTAATCCATGTGCTCTTTTCTATTTGAGCTTTGGCCCTTGCAACTTGAGTCTCCTTTTGTGCAAGAGGATCAAGATGAGGTGTGGAGAGGTCAGAGGAGTTGTCCAGAACTGTTAAGCAAAACCCAAACCCTGACTGATTTCTATTGCTGGATGGAGAGCAACTCTGACTTGCACCTCCAGGGCAGCTCCTTGTCTTCTGCAAGAAAAGACCAAGGCTGTGGGAGTCCTCTTGGGTAGACAGCTACAAGTCCCTTCTGTGTTCCCACCAGCTGTGACCCCCAGAGGCTCAGAGGATGTCAGTGCTTGGAGTAGACTGTGGGGCATCTTTGTGTTGACTGCAATCTTTGTCTTCTCACCTGGGATTGAATGAGCCACTTCCCTGGCTTAGTCTTTTAGTTTTAATGTCAGTATGCACTTAACACAACAGTGCATCTTCTAAAAGCACATCTGTGACCAGACCTGTGGGCTTCCTTCCACCATTCCAGCAGCACACAGGAGCATCTGAGCTAAGGGCCTTGAAGGGTTGTTGTCGTTTTCCCATTCATTTTATGAGCAGAAAACATCTAAAACTAGAGGAGCTTAGCACAGAGGGATGCAGCTGCTGCTGAACAACCTAATATAGCAATCAAAGGAGAGGCAGTGACCTTGGAATTCATTTAAATAACTTTTTCATTGGCCTCGAAAATTTAATGGCAATCCTCACAGGATTATTCAAAGACAGGTTAAATAATCGCAGGAAAGATGAATTGATTTGCAGTTTGTAGGTCTGACTTCTAATTCATACCTTCCCTTTTCTGCAGTGGTAGGTGGAAGCAGCCTATAGCAAAATTCTCATAAAGATGGCCAGAGAAGCATCGTTTATTGTGGGAGAAGCACTTGAGATTTGTTGTGCCTCTCTCAGGTTCAGTTTAATGTGGTAGCTGTTTTTCCAGGCTGATATATCGTGCTGTCCTCTGTCAGGGGTAGAACAAGCATTACATGATAAAGATTTGAAGACTTCACTTTGCATTTAAGTGCCTTTAAAGACCTGATGCTGCCTTTCCCTTTATTTTAAGCATGAGTGAGTTAGCTTTGTGGCAGTCAGTAGTGCTGTGTCTGTGTGATGCTCATGAAAGAACCTGGAACAGTGACATTTCATAGTCTGGATATCTTTATCCAAAATATTACTTATATGATTTTCACATGCTTTGGATTGGTTTTTATTTCCTGGGGAAATTGTGCCTGGATTGGTTTTTTGTTTGGTGGGTATTTTTTAATCTTCTGCATAGCTTTGTGAAAACTCTGGTGGTTTAATGCCTTCCGTTGATCAGATTTAATTAATGATTGCGGAATATAGTGTAGATTATGTGGATACTGTAGCTAGAGCACAGTATGAACCTTGCTGTGGCTGAAGGACACACTGTGTAAAGCCCACCATGGCAAAGTTAGCCCTGCAGAAAAGTATTGTTTGTACAAATTTGAACTAGCTAATTCAGAGAGGTTCCCAGGTATCCGAGCTGGAACTCGAAATGCCCTTTGTTTAGAAGTGAGGAAGAGCACAAAATGAATAAAGTTCCCTGCTCCTAAAAGGAGAAATAAATCAACTTGGGCAGATGTCAAAGGGATCTGTCAGCCCCATACACAAAGCCATATGTCTGCAAGTTTTTTGTGGGTGGCAAATAAATCATTTTGCCAGCCTCTTTTGTGCTCTTAACGAAGACAAGCAGTGCTGAGACAGTAACTCTTCCTCAGCCTTTTCCAGCTTCCTCCTGAATTCACCTCTGAAGCTGTCGCATCAGGTTCCCAGTGTTGGTGGCACGTGCTCACACCGTGTCAAACTGAAGCAAAGCTTTCTCCTCCAGCTGAGATCTTCTCGTTATACCTCGTACCACATTATTGTTTTTTGCTTACAAGAAGGACATGGGGCTCTTTAATGCTGTGGTTGCTGTGCAAATGACTGAGCAGTATGGACTATAGCTGGTGTTTGAGCTGGAGTTTGGTCTGGGATCAACTGCTGGGTATTTGCTGTAATTCTTAGGTGGGATTTGCAGTTTTTATTCAAATGTGTCCATCCTGTTCTCTAAACATTCATTGCAAGTGTTTCATACTGTGTTGGAACGGTTGGAGCTCTGCTGAGGTCCCTGTTTGCTCTGGTGAAGTTACACCTAGATGTCCTATCTCTTGTTGGCTGCAAATGCTCTTTGACTTGTGTTATATAAAACATGATTGTCTGGTTGAGTTCAGGCTCAGGTTTGCATCTGCTGGCTTCAGCAGTCATCCCATTAGAGGGAAACAAAGCAGGGCTGAGATTCAGAGACCTTGGTTTATTTTATTTTAGACAGTGGTGTAAAAATAGCCCCAGCCTTGTTACCCATACACCTCAGAGACTGCTTTTGCTGGTGCTGCATTGAAACACATTTCTAGCTGTATCTTCTGATACAACTTTCAAAAGCTCAGCAAAGTCTGGGCTTTCAAGGGCCTGTTCCAACAATAGCAGCTAAAGAAAGCAAGCTGGCTGCTGCTGCAGACAGGAGGGAGAAGCATGGCAGCACATCGCCCTGACGTTACAGTGCAGTGAGCAGGCGAGTGCAGCACATCGGGGCCGTGCCAGGCACCTTGTTCCAGCTCACAGCATCTCTGGTCTGCTCACAGGAGCCAGCCCTCACCCTGCCTAGGTGTCCATCCTGTCCACTCCATCCCTGTGCACTGGCCCTGAGGAGCTGTGGTTGTGCTGGTCCCTTGGACCTCGTGGAGGTCCAGCATTGTGCTGTAGGTGCTGAGCTGGAACTTCACATCACGGCAAGAACCTCACCTGGTCCTGAAAGTTCAGCTTGCCTGAAAATAACTGCAGCAGCTGAGAGCAGTTTAATTTACACCCAAATAATTTATTTTCAGTCTGCTTTTCTCGCTCGTGCATTCATTTTACTTTATTGTAACGTCAGCACTTAGCAGTGAAGTAATGGCAGATCTCTGGAGAACTTTGCATGAGCGAGAAAGCACCATTATCTTGGTTTTACAGACCCTGCTTATGTTGGGAACATATGTGGTGGTGTAATTACACTGATGTGATTAAATCAGTGCAAATCTTTGCTAGAGGGACATGCTGCACCACTGTAAAGTGGGGCTTATTATCGGTGCAGTTTAATTCAAATTACATTACTCTATTAAGCTGTGCTAGTGTGAGCCTCTGCAGAAAGTCACAAAGTCACATGAGGGACTGTGTTGTTTCTTTGTAAAGCAGATAAAGATTTGGAAACTGAAATGGGTGAGGTTGTGCCTTGCCCGAGAGCATGCTAGAAGCGCAATGGGCTTGACAAATGTTTATAGTACTTTGTGTAAGGAAAGAGGTGTGGGTGTGAAATTTGGGGGTTTATTATTATTTTTTAATAGATTAAACTCTTTGTTGAAACTATTGTGGCCATTTTGGAAAAGATCCTAAATCCTACTAAGGCTTTACAAAGCAATTAAGTAAAATGCATACAAAATTCTAGTAAATCTCTACCACATGGTTTTGGGTTTTGATAATGGCTAGATGGGTCAATGAATTACCATGGCGTATACAATTTAATTGGATTTTTTTCTTTGTTTTGGCAGGGTGTGGGCACTGTAAGAAAATGAAGCCAGAATATGAGAAGGCTGCAGAGTATCTCCATGTAGCCAGTGATGTAAGCTAATTTCCTTTATTACATCCTTCAAATAATCAGTAATAAATAACTGGAGTAATAAAAGTGACTTTTCTCCCTACAACGAATTCAGCTGTTCTCATCCTCCCACAGGACCCTTCAAAATGTGCTTCCAAAGTACAGTCTCATCGCTAATGCATGAGCCCTGCCAAAGTCTGAGAAAGAACATTCTGTCTTGAATGAAAACAAAATCGAAAAATGTTTATGTATTCTGCTGTAGGCCTTATACATAATATGATCAAATCCAAAATGGATTTTTTCCCCTTACTTAAAGGCATTGAATGTGAAGAAACATAGGCT
This sequence comes from Acanthisitta chloris, assembly GCF_000695815.1. Taxonomy (NCBI): domain Eukaryota; kingdom Metazoa; phylum Chordata; class Aves; order Passeriformes; family Acanthisittidae; genus Acanthisitta; species Acanthisitta chloris. The sequence continues at coordinate 66,356 of NW_008650478.1, forward strand.
TTTATTTATGAATTAGATTTGGAAAAAAAAAACCAAAAAGGGGTTGATCCCTATTTCAAATACCCTGTTTTTATGGTTGCATCACTCCATTAGCTTCATCTTAAGTGCTCCATCAGCATGGTTGGAGAAGAGAGATCCAATAATACAAGTATTAGTGTTATTGATTCAGTCTCATGCTATGTATGCCATGCAAAAGGAGAAGTAGAATTAGTCTCCCCCATACTTTATGCATCTTCGGTGGAGACATCTTGTGTCCCTTTGTAGTGTTGAAGAAGGAGAAGATGAGAAAATGAGAAAAGATCTGACTAATCACTCCCTACAAGTGCCTGTTCTCCTGTGGCTGCAAAGGTGATCCATGCAAAGATGGCCACAAGTTAGGGAAAGGTGACTTTGCCTGGAAATAAACTTTTCTTTAACAGTCTTGTTTATTTTGGGAGAATTTGGGATTGGTGGGAGGAAATGCCATTCCTGGGAACAGATGTTAAGCATTTTAAAATGAATTATATACTGAGAATTCTGTCAGAAATGGGAAGAGAACAGGTTACACTCTGGTGACATTTAGTCCATAAGATGTTCCTTTCTGGTTTTGCATCAGTTCTCTGTGTCTTTGTGTGTCTGCTCAGACTCCCTGAGACAGCGGACGCACCTAGACCATGAGTGATTGCCCCCAAGCCCACTGTGTCCTGCCAAAGGTGTGTGTATGTGGCTGGATTTACAGTTAGTGATCTCTGTTTTAGAGCCCAGGTGTCCTCGCAGCAGTCGATGCTACCGTCAACAAGGCACTGGCAGAAAGATTTCACATCTCAGGGTTTCCTACTTTGAAGTATTTTAAGGATGGAGAGGAGAAATACACTCTGCCACACCTCAGAACAAAGAAGAAGATCATTGACTGGCTGCAGAAGTAAGTTTTGAGGGTTTTGAGACAGTATTTGGGTTCCTGGTTAGGGACTCCTGCAGACTGCTTTGGAGAGGACCTAAACCTAGCTTCATCCACTGCCTAAATCCCTTGCTAGCAGAACTAAACTGAATTCCAGTATTCAAACCCATAGAAACATATATGTTAATTATGGTCTCTAATAACACCAGATCTTTTATTTGCTGTAGGGGTTTTCATAGTTGTCCTGGTATTTCTTTCCCAAAATAAGTATTTTTCAAGTATACCTGAAGCCTCTCACCAGAGAAGGAATAGCAATGGCTCTGAAAAATAAACACAACATTGGTTATTCCCTCTTTGTACAAAGCAGCAGATTTCACTATTAGTAACTGAATTTCTAGAATCCTACTTTTCTCTTTGCAAGATTTCAGAGTCAATGCCTAGAATTCAAGCTACGTGGGGCTGAAGGAAAGCCAGTGAGACCAACAAAAACAGCACCTTTGCACTAACCAGCTTTTCTTGGGTGGTGTGCTGAAATATGTAGAATTAAGTTTGATATGAAAATTGTGACAATAATTTCATTTCAAAGTAAATTGCTGGTACAATTCTGTCTGTAAGTATGCATTATATATGCATATATGTAAAAGTATGCAT
>NW_008650479.1:0-205 GCF_000695815.1 Acanthisitta chloris
CCCAGTGCCCACCCAGTGCCCACCCAGTGCCCCCAGTGCCCATCCAGTGCCCACCCAGTGCCCCCAGCACCGCACGAGGAGCAAGGCTGGATGCTCCAGAATGGCCAGGGAATGGGGCCTGGAGAGCCACAGGGACATGGGATCTGCTGCCTGGAGAGCCACAGGGACATGGGACCTGGTGCATGGAGAGGCACAGGGACATGGG
>NW_008650480.1:0-35790 GCF_000695815.1 Acanthisitta chloris
ATGTGGCACTTAGTGCCACAGTCTAGTAACCACGGTAGGGTTGGACTCAGTGATCTTTGAGGTCTCTTCCAACCTGCTGATTTTATGATCCTATGACTAGAACCCTCACTGTATATGAATTTTTTGATGGCACCTAGGAACCTATTTAAAACTGTGCCTGTCAAGCTCATGGCTACCAGCTAAATGGAAGACTACGTGGTGGTAGTTTATTTTTCAATCAAAGTACTTTGGAGAAGACACTGTGTCTTCACACACATCTTAAGGAGGACATGCCTTGTCATAGTACAAATAGTAACCATTGAGAAGTAAACAATCATAAAACTTTCTATAACATTTAAAATTGTAAAACATGTTTTCTGATGTAAAACTGAAGTCAAAATGCAGTAATAATCCATCCAATATATTCCTCCTCTGAGATAACTGGACTTAATAACATAGCAAACCTGCAGCAGTGATACACTGTCATTCTATCTATGACTTTCACCTAACTTGGAGTCAGAGTTTGATTTATAAAACACTAGACTCTCGACTTACAGTCTCTTGGTAAACATCAACTTTTGCAGTCTTTAAAAATTTGACTTGTGTTCCAAGTCTAGACAAAAATTCACAAGAAATTGCATAATGCATTAGATGAATGTAACTTGCACTCATCTCTGTAACATACTGAAAAAGTCATGATTCAGTGCTATTTCTGGAGCTGTACCTTTTATTTAGAAAGTCATTATATCTCTGATTTTCGAACAGCTAGTTCAAACACAGTGGTTTATGCATAAAACAAAAAAACCCAACTTGGAAATAAATGTGCTTATCTAGCACAGATTAATGCAAATAAGAAGAGGTCCTTCTTGACTATTTATAAAGAAGTTTGCATTTAAGACTAATAAATTACCCTTCTCTCTACTTGGTTGTCAGAAAGTGTGTGAATGACGTTTGAAGAATAACATGCATGTACAAAAAGTGTGGGGAAGGAAGCTCTTGAGCAACTTTGAAGCTAACCTCTAGACAAAACATGTATATACCCTTAGTATACCGAAGGAATTATAGGAGTGGATGCTCAGGCAATGAACCAAGACAGCCTAGAAGGTTATGCTTCACTGAATTGGAAATAGAAATTTAAATGCATTTAACTTATTGGGACTGTAATATCCATCTATCTATTAAAATGGTCCTTTGTAGGATTAACTTCAGAGATATATAACAATCTACTGTTATAACCTATATTATCTGGAAGAGTTATTCTAAGGCTCCACTGCTGCAAGGCTCCACACTGTGCAGGTGTAACCTCCTCCACCAAGACTGTTCTGCATAGCCAAAGGTTGAGAAAAAGAATAGAAAAAAGTTTTGATACTTGGCTATGTTATTCCGATTGCAACCTCTGCTTTTGCAGCTTCACCATCTACCTTTGCCTTGAAGGAGTAATTAGCAAACAGTGCAAACCCCAGGGCTTCTCTTAATGTCATCTGCCTGCTCTGCACTGAGGAGGGAAGGGATCAGGCTCCTTTTTGGCATCATTTATTGTGCACTGCACTTACTGCGCATTTACATTCAGAAGTGACAGCTGGGCCTATGCTGGGACAGCTTGGGCCCACAAGTCCCATGGAGGTTCCCAACATAATCCACATATACATGCATTTTTCATAGGCTAGCAACCCCAAATAATCATAATTCACAACTTCAACCTTTTTCACCTTCTTCTAGTATCTAACAGAAGCATTACTACTGTCAAAAATACAATGATACTATCTGTTTCACCACCAAGTTGAGAAGATGTAACAATCAATACAAGAAAAGCATTTGCAATTGGTTTTGTTATTTTTTTAAGAATGCACGGCAGCGATTTCTTAAACCAAAACATATTCAGTAAAATGTGCATTCAAACCATCCTCATGCATCCTCACATAATTTTCACTGATAAGAGTTTTTGTCTCTGACCTAGAAGAGGTTGGGTGTTGTGGATAACTGAGTGGTAATCAACCGAGCTCTAAAAACTGCACACATACAATTTAAACTTTCAGAAACAACATACCCACTTAGTACTGTAGCCATATAAAGACCCAATTTACGAAAGATTTCCCAGTCCTCAACTTCTATTATCTTCCCAGCAATTAAAAATACGATACCAAACGGCATATACCTAGAAAGCAAAAATAAAGCAATTAAAAATCCATTCTCAGAAATACTGCCTGCTCACCAAGGAACAATTTCTCTCCCATTATAATTTTTTAACTCCGATGGAAAATATATTTTGATATTCTGTTACACAACTGAAGACTTTTTTTCTTTGAGTCTATTACACAACTGACTCTATTTACTTGCAGCAAGACTACAAGAAAGGTGAGAAAAAAGACTAGAAAATCAGAGCAAATTTAATTCTACACATAGTCTAACAAGTATTCTATAAGCTAGCGTCACAGAATACACAGAAGCTGAGACGAGCTGTGGGCTTAACCCTCTTGCAGCGAATGTTTGTGCACAGCCATAAGCTTACTTGGAGGTGAAAATTTGCAGGGCTGAGACCAGTATCTGTGTATTGTGCAATCACACAGAGATGGGATAGGTCTCCTGTACTTACAGGAGCTGCCCTGCAGCACTGGGGGCTGTATCTGTGTCACCTGCACAGAGTAAGAGGGACGAGGTATTACAGCAATCAGTGTGTTGCTTGATGGAGGGATCCCCATCCGCCAGTAAACTTACACAAGGCCATGCATTACAGATGTGAATAGCTGCATAGGCTACTGCCTACAGAAAATTCAAGGCAAAAATCAGGAATTACATTAGCACCAGCTCCACTGCATTCCTTTTGATGTCAGAGAGCAGGCTGTCACAGAGACAAGTTACTACTTCAGAGCTTTGAGTAGTATAAATTAGTTTATAAATATGTGAATATATAAAATGCATCCATTTTAAGACAGAAATCATAAATTTATAAAATGTGTGTGTGTTATCTCACAAACAAAACTATACCTTGTCTCTGTAGAAAGCAGAGACACCTAGTTTCTCTAAGGCCTGAACTTGCTGAAAGCAGAACTAGTTCCTCACACTTCAGCATCAAACTCTATCTTCCTTCGAACAACACCTCCCACAACCATAGGAACACAGGAAGCCTGTAGGCACAGCTTCAGGCACATGCACGAAAATGAAGAGTCAGTTTATGAGTAGGATCCTGTATGGCATGTGCTAACTCTCAGGTCTTGTTATTGGTAATTTTCTGCAGAGTGAGGCAGCCTATTTCATGGTGCTTTAACTCAGCTGGGCACCGAACAAGCTGTCTAGCACATGACCAGCTGCAGAAATTAATTTACCTTTAAAGGCAGCAAGAAGTGTGCAACTAAACCCTGGTTTCCTGTTTTACAGGTATCTCAGTGTGCTGGGATTAAGAAATATCTATGAAATGGCCAGATCTGATAAGCTACTGTTTGTGTGCAACATGTGGATATGAACAGAGTACTGCAGTAAACAGCACAAGGCACTCCACATGTAGGATCAAACTCTGGATGGGATTTTGTGTGCAAATAGTCCTGATCCTGTAACTGTCATCTGCATGGACAAAAGCTCTGTGAATAGCTCTGAAGTGCAACTTGCTACATTTTAAAATAACTTTTTCCTATTGCTTTTTCCTGTCTGAGAACATTGACTCACAAAACTTTAGCAAGAAGCAAATGATGCTAAGTTGTATTCTGCATACCATTTTGGATTTTGCCCTGTACTGTGACATGTATATTAATTCATATTTCTAAAGAAACTTAGTTCCAAGGACAACTGTCCCATGAACATAATGTGTGTCAGGGAATACCATTCAAGACTGAGAGGGCATATGGGTGGTAATGTGTCTACAGTCCTCTGGTTTTATATAAAACTCTAGCAAGGATGTCTGGAAGACCGAGGTTTCTTGTACACCAATAGAACTGTTTATTTAGTATATAGTAAGTGGAAGCCCTGTATCCAGCTTCCTCAAAAGATTAAAATTCTGTAGAAAGGAAACTTTTACCAAACTTTCTTTGAAAGTTGCTTGCTGTACAGCACTGTACAAAAGCAGACATGAAGTCTAAGTTTGCTCCTATCTCTTCAATGACAAAACCCACTTAAAGAAGTTGTTAGGAAATGCAGTATATTCTTGGACTTACCACATAACTATCTGAACTATTCTCATTGTAGCTTCATTCAGTGCATTGAAGAAATCCACCAGCACTTGTCCTTTCTCTCCCATTTTCCCAATAACGATTCCAAAAACAAGACAAAAGACGATCAACCCCAGCACATTAATGCCGTTGGAATACATGCCCACAATTTTGTATTCTTGGGTTTTGTTCTATAGAGTAGAATCAAGAGAAAAAATTACTATCTGAACCTGTGAATTTACTTTAAAGAGTTCTAAAATAAAAGCATATTCAAATTTTCTTTGAGAAGACATGGAACTCTTTCCAAGTTACTCTATTCCCTTTCTGGAAGTGCCAAATCGGCAAGTTCAGGAATGAAGTTAGAACTAAACTATCCTCAAATGCTTTGGATTTTTAACCTATGCAAGGATCTGACCAAATCTCAGCAGGGAGTAAAGGACCTGTTAATTTATGCTGCCCTTTCTATAGACTTCTGGCATGAAATATAGCAAGATCTAGGTATAGATGGTCATGCCTTCAGTATACTCAAGGTTTACTCCCCACTGTGGAGAACCAAACACAGCTGATACAGAATCCTTGGGGTTATTTCTGAGCGACTTAAGAGTTTGTGTCTGGATTTAAGACAAATTGATCACTGCATAACAACTGAGACAATGGTGCGCAGTTTGCCCCTAGTTTAAAATCTATTGTTCAGCTGAAATCAGTGAAATGGCATAACCTATAGCAGAACTGAATGCACATAACATAAAAAATCTACTAAATAGGTAGGTACTCATGCATTCCTTTGTGTTTGTGCAGTATGAACATATGAAGGAAAGGGTTCAATTCTTTGCTGCATCCTGCTTCAGGATTTAATTCATGTCTTTTCATACAGCTCATGTTCCCATGCTACCATTACTATGAGATGAAATTTGGAAAGAGTATTGTAAAACATATATTGATTTGATACTGTTTGTAGTTTTGTGTTCACATTTTATTGAATTCCTTTCTCCCTCTCCTCCAATGTAAGTCTAGGCTTTATAATCCATCAACACCCATAAGCTTTCCACTCCTCTAATCAGAAGCTTGTCAAACCTCTTCTTCACCTTAGTCTCTTTACTTATTTTTTTTGCAGACTAACAAACTATTAATTAACAAATGCCTTATATTGTTTTGCTTTCATTAAAAAAGATTATGATTTTGCACTCCTTTCTTTCTGCAGTCCTTACAGTTATCTCATTGCTGCTCAGACAACTTGTGCTGATATACACCTAGTCTTTCCACACTGACTGTCTACTTTCTCAGCAAATTGACAATTCATCTATTATCTTTGGACTGCTTAATTACCCATGGACTACTCTGATGTTCTTAAACCTACTGGAAGATACTTGCAATGACCTCTAGCATTTACTTATTAAGATTTGTGCTCTGCTAAAATTCATCTATGTGCCATTTCCTTCCTTTTCTCCATCACTAATCACATGAACTAAACCAAATTTATTCCATGTTCTTTCTCCCTGCTTTATGTTAAATTAGAAGGAATACAACAATAAAGGTCGCACCTCTGAAGCCTCTGCTGCTGTAGCAGTTGTAGCAGGTTCTTCTGGAAATATGGAGCTATTTTTATCCACAGGAGTTTGAACTTCAACTTTTTCACGCTTGGTTTTATACTGGAAAGATTTGTTTAAAAAACAGAAGAATTTATTTAGGAACATGAGGAAACTGAAAAATGTAAAAATAAGAGGAAAATGAACCAGACTGAACTGAGTGTAGTAAACATAGATAAAGACAATTTCCTAATTCACATGAGCCATTAGGATTCTTAACCTCTGAAGCTGAAGATCAAACAAGTGCTTCATGCATGATATGCTACGAATTATGCTCCCCAGGCTCTCAGATACCCTGTGGACCTGTTGCAGTCTTGCAGGGCATGAGATAGAACTCCTGACAATGGCAAGCAGACTTTCTGCTGGGACAAACAGTCTGGAGAGAATTGCTGACAGCCACCCCAAGGAGATATCTGTAGAGCAGATGCAGCTGATACAACCAGCCGGGGTAATGTGGTCAGCGTAACTAATGCCATTATGTAAGGCAAACAGTCATTCTTTGTGGCCAAAGAGGTCATGTAATCATTCCCTTTCCCCTCATTATCAGGTCCTGAAGGTCCTGCGCACCAAGCAGACACCAAACAGATTTATTCTTCCTCTCCCTACCAGCCTTCAGATTCCTGTGCACCAGGCTGACTACTCCTCTCCTTACTGGCCTTAAAGGTTCCAGGCACCCAGCCAGACAAGTAGTGGTGATGACCCAGTCACAGAACAGGGAAGCACAACAGCACCAGGAGCACTGTCCATAAAACTGAGCAGGTACAAGTCCTAAGGGGTAACTTGTCCAGATTTACTGCTGGACAGTGAGACCTGGTGGGTCAGAGATGCCTCCACCACTATCTGCTTACTCTGAGGACTTGGGGACCAACCTGTATTTTTGTATACATTTTGAAGTCTAGATTATGGTTCTTATGTTGATATAGCAAACTAAGTAAATAAGATTTGACCAAATCTACAGAGGGTCCATGCAATTAGAAAACATAAACTAAGTGCTGTACAGACCAATTGTACTACACTGATTCTGCTCTTAGAAATCCTGCACTATTCTGATTATAAATTCTGTGCTATACTAATCATAATATCCTGTTCAGAAAATAAAACTTTTAGAGTAACTATGATTTAGAGCCACCATCATTCTGCCAAAGATCCCTAGAACCCATCTGTCTCCTTAGTATTGGGTGACAGTAACTAACACATGAGAAAAACTACCTGCAGAAGTTTCATGAAGTGGAAACACATTACATTGTTCCCAGTATCACAGCTGATAGCACTTCACAGGAATAGTTAACTACCTCACATACAAACCTCAGATAAACTGGGGAAGACAAAAGAGGAGCAGAGAGCAACACAGAAAAAACAGTTAATGTATTTACAGATAAAGATGACTGAATCTGAAGTAAATCTGATATATGGACAGCAGTTTCCTCTTTCATCTTGCAACTCTCTGTTTTCGTGAGAGACTCTATGAGTGAGCTGCCTTTTCCTTAAAATGGATTATGTGGTCTGGCAATGGACACTAGCTGTGAGACATATCAGAGTGAGAGCTAAGTTACACAGACTTCATCAGACACTGAGGGACCTTAAGAACAAGGAAACAGATCCTCATGACATGGTTCTTCTAATTCTTTTTGCCCAACAGGAAAAATTCTGTCTTATACAATGCTTGGTTTCTGCACCCAGCTCCTAAACAGTGTCTCTTTGCAATGGACTACGAAGGACTTAACAGATGGGAACAGAGTGGGTATCATAATGGAAATGAAAACAAGATGCCTTAAACTTCCAGCTTTTTATAGGAAATTAAGATATTCGTGAAATTCTCAGAAATAAGTCTTATCTGACATAGTTTCTTTGGGACATAAAATAAGAGTAATTTGTAGTAAACAATGAAAATTACAGAAGTGGAATGTTCAAACTCACCTGTTGAAAACAGGCCTGAACAAGGTTTTCTGGGAACATATTCCTGTTAAAAAACATTAAGGCACTTCAATATTTTAGCATACTAAGACAAGGCTGTTAATATAAGCAAAATGAAGAAATTTGTTTCTTAAAAACCAGATTACATTGCATTTCTTTCAGCAGAAAGCAGTATATTTAACATCAGCAGATACAGAGTCCAAAGAAATTAAGGGTTTAAGTGTCCCAATGATCAGCTGACTGTTTTTCTACTGTTGAATTTTCAGGCTTATTTTTCAGAATTTGACATTTCTATTGATAAGCTACTAAACCCAGTGATTTCCTTCCCCACTGCATCATCTCCATCACTTGCCTGGGAAATACAGGACACACCATTTTAATAGGATTTATCAAATATATTCAGAAAATAAAAATTAATACACTATTACAAAGGCTGAGGTGGAATAATCAGATATTTGGTGTGCTCTATTGTAGTTTTGAATCCAGAAATTAATCTTGCCTGATGGAAGATTCCTATATGCTACCCTAGTGTCAAGAACCATTTTCACACATGAAAAAATTAGGAAATTCAGTGCAACCCAGTTGTTTGTCTCCTTTCCAACTGCCAATTTCAGATTCAAACAACTGCAAAAAAAGCATTAATTAGGTATTTAGTGAATATGCAGTCCAGTGCAGAAAAAGGTAGTTTATATACTGAAGTAGAAGTTATTATCTTTCAGATCTTTTCATAAACTCCTGCCTTTAGTTTTCAAGTTTTGAAAGCAAAATCTATTAAAAAGCAAGAGCAGTTTGTACAAGCCTGTGTTTTTGCTTTACAAGACTGACTGGATTTGAATCTTAAACCTGATGAATATAAATATATAACAATTAATTCTAATTACTTTAAAAGAGAATTTCAGATCTCAAACTCCAAACTTAAGAGTTTTAAATTTGTTTGCAAGAAGTTAAGCTATAAACTATACCAAACCCCAGACTAGTCTGAGTTACAATTCACACAACTTTCTGATACAGGAAGACTCTTTGTGCATGGAAATACATAAACTCCGTGTGGAAATGTTCATGTGTAAGTTACTGGTAACAGACTGGCTGCATTAGGTTTCAGAATGTGGCTGATTGCACAGTTCCTCTCATCGGTTTCTGGGCAACTGATCATGAGGAATAAACTGAGCTATCCAAGGAGCTGTCATTCTGGTCATTCACAGGCAGGAGGGGACAGAGACTGGGAAGAGCTGTGGATTGTTGGGCACGGGGCTTTGGGGTTGAGGACTGAGGACTATCTCACTTACAAACCACAGAGAAATTGAGTTATTCTCAAAGAGGTCTGCCTTGATCCGTGTTAGGGCAGAGATGCCCCACATGACAGCAGACATTTGATATTATATAGGACAGTGACTTTTTCAAGGCAGATATATACATCCATGTATATATGCATATGTATATTTTACAAATGTCAAAGAACAGTCTACCTGGAATTGCATCTGCAATCGCCACTCATATTTCCTAAAATAAATCCCATTTTAGATATGTAGCAAGTGATTCTTAAATGACAGGGTAAGTAAAACTCTACTAAAAGAAAACAGTGGGCAGGAATGGTGACACAGATCAGAGACTAATTGCACAAAAATAAACCACAGAAGCATTTCCAAGGGAACTACCTAGCCACTATTGGAAATGGGAGCTCTTTTTTGTCATTTTTTCTTCTAAATCCTTAAACACATTGGCTCTGCAAACCTGATCAAGTCTTCTGCAGACTTTTCTAAGGGTTTCCTTCTTCTAACCACTTTTAATCATCATTTTCCAAGAGGCTGATGTGGAAAGACTCATTAGAAATTTGCCTTAGATACTGGTGATGCAGCAAACCTGTTGACTGTGGAACCCTTAGAAACCTTTGCATGCTGTATCTGTTACTCTGCATCCTGCCTTGAGGAGGGGAACCATGGGGCTGCAATTTCAGGTGGTTGCCTATGGTGGATGACACAGAAACTGCCATCCACCAAGCATTCAGTCTTTCATGGATATTTTCTTCAGAATTGATAAATCTTTCCTATCAGTTTCTGTGAAAGAAGAAATTTTTGTTGTAGTTTGTTTATTAACCCAAGCCTATGGTGTAAAGAGGATTTTTTTAAACAAACTACTTTGAATATATTTTAAAACATCTAACCTGTTGGAATACAAGTGATTCTCCCCTTATTCATCCAAGCAACATTAGAAAGCATTTTAATTGTATAACAGCTCACAACTTTATTTTTATTTGTTTGCACTCCCGCAAAAAGTGTACAGGAACTAAAAAAGAAAACCTCACCTGATCAGATCCAGCATGGCATCAACAGTACTGACTTCTGGGGTACTGCCCACTCTGTCAATCTCATTTACTGTTTGGGGCATTCCAGGTTTAATGGTCACGACTAAGACAATCCCTGCAGAAGGAGAAGTGTAACAAGAGCTCACAGTGCAAGTAGAGGCATTGGTGCATCCTGCCTTGGTGTATCCTGTGTAGCTAAATGCTTTGTGAGCTAAACTCACCAAACACTTTCCCTGGGTGCTCATGTGGGTATGTTCAGAAAAGAGAAGTCTGCAGGTAGTGTTCTTCAATGTGTGGGTTCCCCTTACAGGAGCTTGCCACTGCACTTGGGCACTCTATCTTCGTTTTTGTATGTGCAGTACTAAATCACTACCACCCACCGAAAAGGTAAATTACTTTAGCTGGGCTTCAGACGAATGTTCTGCAACTTCTGCACAGTGAATATCTTGAATTGCTATTTGCATTTTCCCTTATGTAGCTCTTCCTGTCACTAGCTTTCAGGTAAGAATACAAGTGCATTGTCCTGTGACCCTGAAGGCACAGGATGTTTTGGTAAAGTTAGTTAGTAATAAAGTTACATAAGAGAAGGGCTTCAGAAAAAGACGGAAATAAAAAAGTTGCGGGTTAAGAAATACCAGCTTTGACCTTGTAAACACTGAAATCAATGACAAATTTGTATTTTACTTTGATGGCTCAAAAATGCAATTATGTGAAATACTAGGCCTTTCTAAATGCATGTCTCTTTCCGCCTGCCCCAACCCCACACGTCCAAACAAACCTGAAGCAAATGAAACTACTCAGTGTTAAAGTAGGGAGAAAGCATTTAGATGCCCCTTCAAGGTTTTCTAATGACAGCAGTGAATAAAATCAGAACTGCATTTGTGTAGCTCTGCACTATGAAACAAGAACTGTCATAACATCATGGAACAACAAAGAGCAGCAGGGACCTCTGGAGATTGTCTGGTTTAACACCAGAGTAGGGACAATTCAAAGTTAGACACATATTAATGTTTGTCTTTATTAATTTTCCTCGCTATGTATTCTCAGAAATTTCCCAGATGTATATGAGATAGTTTTATTTTGTTTCTTATTTAAGAAGGCTGGCTGAAGATGCTTCTCTAAGCAAACATGGAACATTTCAAGGTTGCTTGCAGGGAATGAACTTTCTCTAAGAGGAGATGTGGGCTTCAGAGACGTAGAAGGAGAGCCTGGCAGTGACAGAGGGGACCAAAACCTTTAAGGAAGGAAATGAGATGACAAGGGAAACAGTAATTTCTGTCATTCTCTATGGTGTGACACATAATATATTTTTGCATCTGAGAACCAAGAACTATCTATCACTTTGCTATTGAGGAAATTCACTTCACAGTTAAGGTTGGCCTTGGATGTTTATTCAGCTTTCTCACTGCTGGTCACTATTTACTGCAGCTCCTGATCTTCCCTGACCTGAAATACACAGCAAAATTGCCTGTGGTTTCATATGGGACATGAACACAGCCCAACTGTGAACAGTGGGACTAACTTCTCTCCATCTGGCTACAAGTAGGTCAAGATGTTTGGTATGTTTTCCTGTCTCCTCTCCCCTTCCTGTCTTGAGAAATGAGTAATGTCAAGGTGCTGTACACTTGTAATTAGGCAATGCTGACAATTTTAAAAGTTACAGAATCACAGAGTACCTAGTATGACAGCAATGACCGTAGTGCAGAAATAATACACGACTGCTCGCAAGCCAATCTTGCCAGAAACACCAGAATCCAAAGCAGCAACACCTGCAAAAAATGGTCACAAAAATAAAACAGTAAAAAAATTTTATAAGAAAGATGCTATTTTTGTAGAGACAATTAATTACTGTCTCTTATTTCTATGTAGGAATTTTTTCTTTATTCAAGACAATTCTAGACACCTAATTGCCAGTTGCACCAATATATTTGCTTCTGTTTCTTTGCAAAAATCTGTTTTCCCTGGATTTTTCTAGAAAAAAGATAACTGAGGTTTCCTGATTCCCTGATGTTTATGATGAATTGAACTTTTTTGGTTTGTCAAAGTATGTTACAATCTATTTCCATAATCACTTAAATAATAGCTCCACCTTTGCCTTCATTAACAGGTTTATTTTTTTTCTCTTTTTCACTGAAGTTTTTCTGAAGTCTTGGTTCTTCATACTTCTCTGCCTCTATCTGTCATGGACAAGAACAGAAGGCAGTTTTTGTTAATGAAGGTGGGGAAAGTGCTGAGGCAGGTATTACACTGAGGTCAACTTAACTTCTGCCAACAATGTTGTATGAAACTTCTCATGAAATATTTTTAACTGTTTAAAAGATTTAGCTATATCTGTGCACATACCATTCAGTAACCAGGGCAAAATCACCACTGTGACTGTAAAACTCGACTGTTTATAAGAACACTAGTTAATAATTAATTGCTATCTCTTTATTCTATATTCGTGATCCACTTATATTTTTGTTTATTGAGTCAGTTTATCGAAGACTGCCTAGATGCCCCTGTACAGGAATGCAAAAATACCATAAGGATATTTAATCTCAGAGAAGCATGATTTTGTAGGGGAAAAAAAGAGCCTCAAAAGCTAAGGGAAAAAGAAGTCAAGAGATCTGACACAAATATAACTTGCTGATCTTTGAGCTCAAAAAGGATCTTAGCAAGCATACTTTAACCACGTGCGCATGTCTCTTTCAGCAGGTACATTAACAGCAGTGACAACTTGTGCCTAGAGCATTCATATAATGCCTTACTAGTTTTGTTAATTGTTATTCAAAATGCAAACAGAAGTGGGAGGAATAGGCATTGGAATAGGTAGCCCAGGGAGGTGGTGGAATCACCATCCCTGCAGGTGTTTAAGAGGTGTCTGGATCTGGTACTGAGTGATATGGTTTAGTGTTACAGCAGTAGTGCTAGATGGACAGTTGGGCTTGATGATCTTAAAAGTCTCTTCCAACCTTGCTGATTCTATGAAGGGAGAATTAAAGTTATTTTATTCCATCAACCACTTGATTATATTTGAGGTCTTCCATGGGATAGGACATCATCAGACTGAGTGCCGAACTACATATAAGTATGCTGAACTCTTGATGTAAAGATTGTCTCAGCAAATAAAGACAATCAAAGAACTATTCATATTGCAAAGGAATACAGATCAGTGCATAGAAAAAGCAAAACTATGGATATTACAGAAGGCTGTCAGCACTAAGGACATCGTTTGAGGCACAAACAACAGGATGGACACAGAATCTGGGCCATAATTTTTATTTCTTACCTTGGACCCTGTGAAAAAAAAAAACAGGTAGAAAGAAGCACTTTTGCACTGCTGTGGGCTCAGTGTGGAAATCATGGCAGTGAGAACTCTTGAGAATTAATAGTAATAAATAATACTTTCTGTGGACAGGAGAAGAGCTGGTTTCAAAGACTGTCAATGTTGAAACTTTTCCACCCAAGGTATTAACTTGGAAGACTTCACATCATGTTTTTAAAAGAGAACAAGCTGGTATTGCCACAGTTTCATATCTTTCGATGAAAAGTGCTTACAAATTAGAAATCCTGGAAATTTATTCTAAAACTTGTTGCCTTAAGATTTTTTTCTTCATTTTTTTCCCCGCCTGACAGTCTTGTTGACTCAGTCAAGAACCTAATAAGCTGGCAAGGTTATTTCCCTGGAGTACTCAGTTATAAAGATCCTACAGTTAATATGACAGGAAGTTTCTGTGACAGACATTCTTCTGGGTTCAAATCAAATCCCTTCGCAAACTGTTACAGTCACGGGAGTTACAGAGGTATAATTAAGGGAAAACTTTGTCCTTTTCTTAAACTAGATAATGATCCTGCTAGTGAGCAAGCTGTGCTAGGATACAGCTTGTGTTTCCACTGTTGTGTTGGTGCTAGTACAGAAAAGCACAGAAATCAGTCAGGCAGACATGACCGAACAGGTACAAGTGTGGTCTGAGGATGACAGGTGTGGGGTTTGGGGTTTTTGTAAGCTTCTGTACTCTGAAATAAAACTGCATTCAGAATGATGCCTCCATTTAGAGACTGAAGTAGCATTCACCACAAGTGCCACAGACATAGGTTTGCACTGGGTGCTTTATGCTGCTAAGCTCATTTTTTTTTATGTCAGCTTATTACACATAGGAAAATAGGATACATACAAATAGATTTCTCTCCAGATATGTCCCATCAACATTACTGAGCAATTGATAATGTAACTGACAGCAACTGGCCTTCTTTTCAAGCCAGCTGAAAACTAAGATTTCCCTTGAAATTACAACATGGCTTTACAAGCGTTTTGGACACAAGTTAATGGAAGATGCATTAAGCAAAGCATGCAACTAACATTAATTCCAGCTAACAAGAAAACCTATTTCTCAAACTAAGACGGCACACATGCTACTCAAAAAGGAAAGCCTGCAGTGCTGTAATTCAGGATAAGACCACAAAAGCAGTGTAATTAAGTTTGGTTATTTACTGTGAATGACCACTAAACCATTCTAACTGATTTATTTGTTCTTTTCTTCTGTCAGCCTATCCCCAAGTTTTAAATTGCTTAAACAAGTTTCAGCAGATTACTGTAAATGTAGTCTACTGTACAGAGTTTAAATAGCATGATGGATTCTCCTACAGCCCTGGGCATTTCAAAACTGCAGTATTTCAGACCAGTTCCTTGAATTTTCCTATGAGAGATGTTGTAATTCAGCTACAGCCACTGAAGCATGGAATGCAATTCTGTGGCTGCAATACAAAGAGGCTTAAAGGAGATGAGTACAAAAGACACTGACTGATGTTAAAACCTGTTAATCTATCTACCTCTACCATATTATTTTAGCAAACAGAGCAAAGGTTTTAATATCTAAAGTCAAATTTTGGAATCAATTGCCTTAGTCTTCTGCAATTCATCATCCATTTTTTCTATGTCTCCAACTTGAAGCTCTTAGTTCTTTCTCTCTTTTTGCTCAGTTTTCTCTATTTTTTCAACACATACACTTGTAAAAGAATAAAAAAGGAAACGATCAGTGAAATCAAGTCTCTTCCATCTTCTCTTTCTTGTACCAGGTCCTCAAAACCCTACCAAAGAGAAATACTGTACTGTATATGCAAATTGTTTTTGAAGAAAAGGATGGGAGCATGGAAAGCTAATGTCAATAATCTTGTTTGACAGAACATTCAAAGTCATCAAAGCATAAAAGGGATAAGGATGGTACAGGACCCCCCAGAGAAGAGACATATACTTTTGGGTATGATACACAGACATCCCATCTTAAATGGTCAGGGGGAAGAAAACCCCACAAATCCAGCTGTTATTGCAGTAACTTCTTTTTGTTCTGTTCATGATCTTTCCTTTTTTACTTGAACCTTTATGTCTTTATGGTATTACCATAACACCAACCAATTTAATTTTCTTTCATTTGTATAGCTGCTGGTTTTGCTCTATTACTAAAATATTCCCAGGACTTTCTTCTTTAAAAAATAACCAGAATGGAGGACAATATTGTGAAACTTGAAAAAAAATCACAAGTGGAAACATGGAATTATCACAATGGACCGGTTTAATCCTGTGTTGTGTTCAACTACTGATTTTGGCACATGGAATATGTCGTATTACCAAAGTTAAAGACATGTAGCTTCTCCAGCTTTAACTTTAGAACCCCATCTGGTTAAGTGCATCAAACCAAAAGTCCCTTTAAGACTTCATAGCACCATTAGTCATCTGCAACCCTTGAAGTACCTCTAAAATGTCTTTATCTTTTTTTGTTGCATATATTTAAAACTGCTTCACTGAAATACTACTGCATAAAGCTACTATACCTACGGGAATAGTCTGATTTAAACAAAACTGAGCCTAAATATAAAACGTGGTGTTCCAGAATTTTTTACCAGTAGACACTGAAGACAAAGTGTATTCACTTTGGAGGCCTGTACAAACACCCAGGTACAAATGGCCAAATGGCTTTGGCTGGAAGTGTAACATTGTAATTCCGGAGCTGTTCACCATGCTTCTGTGAGATCAATCCTGTGGTCCTGTGAGATCTGGGAGTGGAAATGGTTCCATTAAGGACTGGAAACAATCACAGCTATCTTCTGACTTCCAGTGCTTATTATTTTATTAGTTCCCTAGGAGATAACACCTACATCCTTAGAGTTTGTCATACCATTCTACTGAGTGGAATATGTGCAAATGTGCACACAGATTTATGCTTCCAGGTGCTCTTTTCCAATAATACATTATGAGAGGCTACATCTACAATTTGGTGCTGTGATTGACACTGTTCAGCAGCAACAATCGTACCTAGACAACTCGGTGCTTTTTTCTGCAGCTATACAAATTTCAGTGTCATCATCAAGTACATCTCCTGCAGCTGTTCGCAAAGCTTCTGAAAACTACTGCAAGGTGACAGGATCTGTTTCTTCCACCATCTCATCACTGCATGACACATTGATCATTACGTGTAATCAGTAAAACGTTAGGCTGTTTAACTCCTTTAGCCAACAGTGCTACACTTAATGATCACGATGTTAGTTTTCTCTGTACAAGGATCAATGCCACTTAGCCAGCTCTTAGTACTGTTGGCAGTCTGTTCTCCTTAAGCGTGACTCAGGGACAGAGGGAAGAGTCTGACTCAAGGGCCTTCCAAGTCCACACAACTGCCAGCCACATGGTGACATTATCAATTAGTTTTAGGAACTAACTGCATTTCTGAGGAGAAATAATTCAAGTATGGAGCACATCAGCTGTGTGCAATTCTCTCAGGGTTCTGATACCTAATTCCCTATTGTAACAAAAATATAACAACAGAAGTTCCTGAAGGGTGTAACAGTATGATTTTCACACCTCCTCATCTGTGACTATGATGTTGATTCAAGGGCAAAATGCTGTTCTAAAAGTGATTCAAACTGCCATTAGTCTAACTGCTTTCATTGAGGAATTTCTGCAGATACTAGAGGAATCACAAAATAATTCTTGACTTCTCCCAGGTTTACATGTTTTAATTCTTCACATCCATCTTGGCTCTTCTGGCTGCAATAAGCAGTCACTAGGTAATAGAAGTGATATGACTGATGGACATTCAGGCCAGTAAAAATGTTTTACGAAATATTGCAATGGACATGTGAAAATAGAAAAGCAAAGGAGAATCTTACAATTCATATGGAGAATTTCAGTGGGCAATCCTTCTAAGGAGACCACAATGTTTTATAGAAAAAAGGTAGTGTTACTTTACTGGCAGGGGTACATTAAGTTATGTGTTGTAAAAAGGTAAGATTTACTCTTAGAAAAATACTGGGGAAAAAAAAGAACCGAGCAGTGCTGACACAGTGCCCTTGATAAATGGATAGCTGCCTGAAATGCGTGAAGTTCCTTGGCTTTCAAAGATGGAGCTGAAAGTGTTTCTAATTTAAGACACAAGCAGTATCAAAATTTCAACTGCATCTGACTGTGGTACAACCCCACCATACTTTCCTTCTATTTGCAATGGGAAATACTATCAATACTAAACCAGTATTTGACTTGTTTCTTCAGAAGAGATACATGATTTTTTACTTGAAGAATGAGCAGCTCCAGTGTTGACATCTGTAGCAAGCATATTGCTTTTTTAAAAAATTCTTTTATGTATCTCAGAATCCAAATTTGCATTTTTGTTCCATAAGCTATGCCACTTCTAATCAGCTACTGCCAGGAAAGGAAGGAAACTCACACATCTAAGACTAGATTTCATCGTATTTGCATGTAAATTTTGTTGTTGGGTGATAGATACAAGCAGGAAAGTTTCCTTTGTACATCAGGGAAAGGTCCTCTGCTGTCCTATGAATTTGGGACAGTACAAACATGAATTCAGAAGAATGCTTTTCTCACGGTTTCTGAAAACGTTGAGAAGGAAGGATATCAAAGCCAGTTGTCCTCTGTCCTTTTGTCCTTGGCCCATTATTTCCTTTTGTCCTTGGCCTATGCTCACTTTTTGAAAGGAAAACACCACTGTATACACTTCAGACAATAACTGCAGTTGGGAAAATCACTGTAGAACTGGTGAATTCAGAGCCTATGCTTTACTGAAGCTGCCTTTGACTTACCTGTGATTTTCCCATCTTCCCATTTCAGACTGAGCCTTTTCTCTCTCAGTCTGCTCATCAAGTTGCATGAGTTTGTAGTACAAGTTTACCCTGACTGTGATTAATCTCCTGAAAGGTCACTTCATATTCTCCCTGAAATTTAAGTTTCCAAATTAGGTTCAACAGGTATTACTGTTGCTTCCTTCCAAGAGCTGAATGGTGAACCTTTTGCTCTTTTTCCTGTTGCTCTGTGGAATTCTTTACAGAATGCAATGCAATGCAATACACATTCCTCGTGTATGAACAAGACTGTCAGGACCAAATAAATTCACAACTATCTACTGAAATACCACACACATTCAGGACTTCAGGCAGAATGATTTTATTATACAGGACTTTACTATTTGCCTGAGACAAAAGACTCTGACGCTGCTCTTACTACCTGTAGATCATTCTCAAATATGTATCATTTGATATGCATCTTATAATTTTAATTTTTCCTCCTGTTTACTGTGTCAGGGGCTCTGAATGACCTTGTATCTAGTCTTCCACTAGCTAACTGAATGACCTCTACAGCTAAGTCTCACTAGGATGACAGTTATTGGCTGAGAAGATCAGGTAATGAAAAAGCTATGGCAAATGGAAGCCGCAAACATACTATGATATGAGATTTTTGATGATCCACTACCAATACCTTTAGTGTTTGTTACTAGAAGTGTTCCATTCCTATTCTGCCAGTCTTTCTGTAACAGCAGTTATCCTGTCTATTCAAATTTTATTGTTACTGTAAAGGAAAAGGATTTCTATGGCAGCTTGCAGCAATTATGTTTCCAATAGACTTGATAGAAATTGAACTAATCTCTCTCTTTTGGAACAAACAATTGTTATTCTGCTAGTACTGTTGTGTAAATGCAACAGAAGAATGTCTTACAAATGAAAAAAACAGCACATGGCGGGGGGGCAGTGGGAGGGAGAGATTGGGAAAGAGATAGATGAATGCAGATAATGCATAAGCATCCCTTTGTGCTACTTAAATATCACCAAAAAATTTTAATCAGAAAATTCTCAATTCCTACTAACATGATCTAGTGAGGATACCATTGGATTAGAATGCTAAATATCTGTCTTTTAAGTCTGAAGAGGCATTCAAAAAGATTATTTAAAAATACCTCAACAGACTTAAGTCTAGAATGCAACAATAGTTATAAAGAACTGTCCAAATACTGAAAGGAGATGTCCTGGATCATTTCAGATGGGGTTGCACATGTAGTTGTAATGAACCTTTCTAAATACCAGATAGAAAGGGAGCAAATAAAGGGAGATTAATAGCTTATGGCAATGAAAAGGATGAAATCAATATAAAATGGAAGGAATTTCAAGTAAGATCTAACAAAAAATTTCTGACCCTGGATGTCAGTTTGCTAAGGGACTGTTGTGCTACCTTCTAGACAGTTGGGACAATCAACACTGCAGCACTAGAGAGCTTATTGAAGACATGCATAGAAAGCAAGTATTAGCACTGCCTTCCAATCCATCATATTAGCAAACAGCAACACTTGCAGGAAAATTTTAATTTTTCCTCTAGAAAGGTCTTAGAGGTTATATAATCTCAAGTTAATGCCTTTTCAGGAGAGATGATGTTCCTTGGTTGGAACACAATAAAAGCTTGTAAGGACAGAAGATGACACATCAATCTGCCAAGATGAACAGGCAAACAAGATTGGTAACAGAAAACGGATTCCGTTCACGGATGTAGCAGAAATATAGCCTCAGCACTGCTGCCAGTGAAACATACGGAGTGAAAACCTGCTGTACTGAAAATACTTGAATTACTTCAAAATTACTGGTAGTAAAATGCATAGGTGAACAAGGTTTAGCTTCCAAGCTATTAAAAAGAAAACTCCAGCATGACACTATATTTTTAATCAATTGTGATATCCACACACAGAGAAATGGAGTAAAAAATAAGATAGTTAATATTCAACATCTGGTTAATATAGTGGAACTGTTGTTTACATCCTGAGCTCCACCACAGAAGAGCAAAAGACACTAACAGACTTCAAACCCATCCACAGCAGTGCCACCAGCTGTACCCAGGGTGATGTGGATGGGACAAGAGGCAGTGTCTGCTGATATCACAGAATGGCTGTTGCGTTGGGGCTCTTTGCCCTTGAGAGCTAGTGGTAATCATGCTCTATGAACCAGAAGTGCACTTCAAAGTTTTATTACTATAATTTATAACCTTAAATAATGTAGGGGCTGTCCCAGTTGCACAAGGTCAACTGATACTGATGGGAAAGGAGTAGATGACTGTGACAGAAGCAATCTGAAGAGGATGGGCCCAAAGCCTTGTCCATTAATAGCCCATGACTCTGCAGGTCTGCTTGCCTCAATGACTGCACATGGACAGTGAGGACAGGACCTCCAGCACCCCTCAGTACAACTGAAGAAAAAACTCATTAATAGTAATGTAACATTTTTTGTCCTTCACACAGTGTACATGATACAGAGGAACAAGTTGAGTCTCCTGCCTGAGCCCAGATAACTAGTTTACTAATATTATATAACAGACCTGATTTTGTCGGTAGTTCTTTTGGCTTAAGAAACATAGAAAAGCATACAAGAACATGCAGTTGTTTTGAAAGACAGTCCAAGTATGTTCAGCTAGACCAGAGATTTCCCAAGGACTGGGAACTAGTGTGTGTGCTGGTCATGTACAGGGCCCCAGTGACAGCAGGTCTCCCAATAGCTGTGCTTCTTGGACTAGCAGAAATGGAAACTGCTCAGGCAGCTGTCATCCCAGGAATGGTGATATCAAAGGAAAACGGCTTTGGAAGCTCTGCATTATAGGAAAAAAAACAGATTTGTTCTGCCATTTTCTTGTCTGTGCTCCTTTACAGTAATATAAATCTGTGTATGTTTCATATACAAGGGAACTGGCAGGTGTATTCACGTGGATAGGCACATTCACAGTGTGTTTTAACTTAAATTTCTAGCATAATGGGGGGGAAAAAAGGTTATTCAAATCTGAACTGTTGTAATTTTTGAATCCAAACATGAGAAATAGGAAGAATTGATTAATAGTTTCCATTTTTTCTCATTGTATTCCAGCACTTTTGTCTCCCGTTTTGTACCTATTCAAGACACCCATCCATCAGCCACAATTCAGCATCCTCTTTACACAGGGAAAAAATGGTCTCTGCAAATGGGAAAAGGCACATGGTTCAGGTGATTCATTTGGATATTCTCTCTCACACAGCTGTCAGAATAAGCCAGATTTATGGTGGAATCATTACCTCAGTACTCTGAGCAAGAAGTGGATAGTTGGTACTGGGAAAGGTGGAACTGGCATGATGCTTCAGATAGCACTGAGGCCGTAACCAAAGCAGGCCTTGACGTAAAACAAGAGTTTACTTCTATAGTCATGGAAACCTAGTGGTTTCACCAGAACCCCAGCAATACAGACATTGCATTTATAAGGCAAATATAGCTCCCTTCAGAAAGGTCAGTGATCACTCTTTTTTTTTTCACTTCTCCTGAGGTACGCTGTGTGCACCTGCAAATGCCTCATCAATTGCTTTAAGGAACTTTGTTGCTTCCCATAGCTGACCCTGCACAAATTCAGAACCCAGGAAACTCACAAGTCTTTGTTCTAGCCTGTTTGAAGCTGCAAGTGCAGGGAAAGTCAGAAACACAAGAAGAAGCTTTATTAATATTTTGTCAGGGAAGAAAGAAGGAATTAGGAAGATATTATTGTAGAACTTAAAACAGATGTTGAATAGCTGACAAACTCATGTCATCAGTATTGAGATCTGCCATGAACCCACTATGCTATAATATGCCACATCAAGATCCATGGCTTCTAGTTTGAAAATCAGTGAGAGAGGCAATATGAAATAACCCCCTGCAAGAATGACTGATTGAAGAGAGATGGGAAGCAGAGTCATGGCATTCCAGTAGCATCTGGATATTTGGGGGTGTTGTGTTAAGAACCAGATCTTCTGACACCAGACACTAAAATGGAACTTAACTGCAGGAAAGAAGGCCACTTTGTGTGGATTAGTCAGCTTCAGGCTGGGCACATAAGTTTCCCCAGCTTGTACCCAAGTACAGGGGAACAACTGTTCAGGAATCTTTAAGTTTATTAAGCTGTCTCCAGCCTAAGTTATGCTGTGATTCAGATAGAAAACAAATTTGCAAACATTTCCTACCATTACATACTGTGCGAATCCCACCACATGAAAAAGAAGGCTGAAAGTGACTAAAGAGGACTAGTATGCTCAGTAGGCAGACGTATAAGAAAATGCACTGCACAATTCCAGAGAATTTTCATTCTCTGAATGAAATTAGGGTTGTGAATTTCAAAGGTTTTCAAAGGCATTTTGTATGTTTTTAAGTACTCTCAATTATTAGATTTAAGTCTCAAAACTCCCATGAAACACAGAAGAGATTCCTCTAGATTCTTTCTCCCTACAGGGCACCTAAAAATAAATTTTTTTCTTTGTCTTATAATTTCTTCTTTTAGAGAATTACTTCAAAGAAGTGGATTTAGGGTGTGGAGTATTACTCAGTACAGCTGTAGTTCTGATGTCATAGCAATGATCTTGAGTAACACTCTAGGCTTTTGATTTTTATTTTCAATTTTCCCAAGCCACTAAAGCAGGAGACAGAAAATACAAATAATTCCTTCATGTGAATGACGCATTAGTGTACTGGTAGCTAAATCGAGGGATAGAAATCTCATCAAGATATGTTATGGCAATGCTAAGGCCTGTTGTGAAGGCCTGAGCCAGAGCTGACCTTCGTGTGAACTCTCATGAATACTACAGTAGCAGGCAGCTCAAAATTCGCATGCAAGGTGCGTGATAATAAACCTGATTGCTGTGTTAATAGTGGATTAACCAACTATAAAGTAAAATAAAGAACGTGAACACAGAATAAAAGATGATAGGCTTTTATTGCCCAGAACATGGACCCTAGCCAGGTCCAAAGTCTGACCAATACAAGGATATGAAACCAAGTATCACACATATTGTCATGTAAAGATTTATAGTGTTGTTTGTTAAAGTGTGTAAAAGCTGGACCCCAGTCGCAGTGACTTTGGAGAGCTCACCTACAAGTGGACACACTGCACAGGATTTCCCAATAGCCAGGAGGGATTCCCCAAATCCTCACCGTGACTGGGGCTCCCCAGTGACTGTGGATCTGGATGATGGTAAAGTGTTAAGGCAATTGGTGTTATACCTATTTCAATCACTATCATTAATTCTTTGTAATAATGATCAGGCGCATTGACTTGCTTATTCACCTTGTTTAATATTTTGGTACCTTAAATCAATGATTAAGTGCACTATACTGTTAAGTGTATCACCCTGCTTGGGCTGCTTTGACAAGCAAATTACAAGTAAGCTTATTTTCTTTTACCTCAGTGTACATGTATTTTGTACTGACCCCATCCACCCAGCAAAACAGGATCCAAAAGAGCTATATATTTTGACCTGAATTATCAGAGGTGGGTTTTCAGGGCAGAGTAAATTAAATTTACATCTGCCAACCATTAAAATAATTATGAGAAGAGAAGAACAATTAAAACTTGGCTCTGAGGCACACTAAGAATAATTTAAAAGAGCATCACGCTACTCAGACTATTCCATCCCCAAAGCAAGGACCTATTAACTATACTTTTGCATTTTTTTTTAAACAAATAAATGCTTAGTGCTTATGCCACTTTTTTACTAGGCTACAGTTCAGTTTCCAGGTAGGTCAGTGGAGAAATTCCACAAATTGCAATTCGTGCACAACGTAAGTATGTAAACAATGCTTTTCCTCTTTAACACTCAGGATTGGGTTTGTGAATGAAAACCACATCCTACAAAGGCCTCCTCTTAACCAGATGGAGAGTTTTGCTGTTTCAATCCGCAAATAGACAGAAGGAAGGGTGCTCTTGCTCTAGAGCTCTAAATAGAAGTAGGAACTGTGCTCCTGATCTAATTGAAGAAATCAGTGAGAGTTTTTCACTAAGATGGAATTTCCTCCAACAAGTTAGAATTACTAATAGTTTAACTTCTGCAGAAAATCCTTGAATCTCAAGGAGTGAGTCCCGACTCCACTGCATTTGCTGTGGACTTGGATTCCATCATTATGCCCAAAAGACTCAGATCTAGTCACAGGACATGCATTTGTGCTCACTGTCTCAAAAGCGTAAGTCAATGCTTTTCAGGATATGACACTAAGACATTCTAATTCTAAAAAAATAAAACTATAGACTGTATTTTCAAAAATGCCTTTATGATTCTTGTGAAAAAATGTTACTAGTAACCGAAATCCAGTATTTTGACATGACACACATTTAAAAGAGGCATCAAAACTTCCTAGATGCCTTTGGACCCAGCACCATGGTCTGGTTAGAGTTAAGTGCCAAAGGAGCCACTGCAATTGTCTCTGGTGCACATGCTTAGCCTGCAGCAAAGACACAATAATAGGATTTATTGTTTAAGTTTCTCTCATGGTGAGCTAAGGAGCATCCCTTTAACTTGTGAACTAAAAAGATAGTCATTCAGGACCAGCTGATGTGTTGTCATTGGTTTTACTGCAGCAGCTTTGTATGTGTTGGGGCCCTAAATGTCTACCACTGAGCATGTGAACATGTACACATGTCTGACAGCTGTGATCATCAGATACAGGCACTAGAGGGGTCTGAATAATATGCAAATCCCAATGAGGTGGACATGCTCAGAACACATCTGGTCCCACCAAAAACTGACATGCAGGCATGCAGGTTGTGGTGCTATCTACATTTAGGCAATAATAATGAGGTTATTTTGAAGGAAAACACTTTTTGTTTCATTCCAGGAAAGGTACGGCCAAATGCAGAAAGATGTGTGACCTTGCTGCTAACAGAGAGGCACCTGTCTCATTTACAAACACAGCTGAAGACACATCCTGAATATTCCTTACATTTTTCATTCCCCTCCTTGTCCTGTTCTTACAGTAATTTTTCAAAGTGTGAATTTTGTTTTGGTGCTAAAATTCAGAACTGCGAAGTGATGATTGGTCTATCTTGACTTTAGTATGTTTTTTGACACTGTCTCCCATAACAACCACACAGAACAACTAACAAAGTACTGGTTGGATAATTGTGCAGTGAGGTGAATCGAAACCTGGTTGAATGGGCAGGTCTGGAAGGCTGTGACCATCAGCACAAGTTGGCTGGAGACAAGTCAGTGCTAGTGTACTGGGTCAATACTGAGGCCAGTACTCTTTAACATTCTATCACTGACCTGATGATGGAGCAGAGCACTCCTCCCTAAGTTTAGAGGCCTGTTCAACTTGGAGAAGTGAAGGTTGCAGGGAGACCTTGTATCAGCTCTCCAGCACCTAAAGGGGCCTATAAGAGATGGAGAGGGACTTCTGACAAGGGCATCTAGTGCTAGGACAAGGGCTTTAAAATGAAAATAAGATATTGGGAAGAAATTCTTTACTGTGAGGTTGGTGAGACACTGGAACAGGTTGCCTCAAGAAGCTGTGTTTGCCCCATCCCTGTAAGTGTCCAAGGCCAGGTAGTACAGGGCTTTGAGCAAGCAGGTGTAGTGCAAGGTGACCCTGTCCATGGCAGGGGTTGGAGAAGCTAGGCGAGCTTACAGATTATTTCCAACCCAAACCATTCTGTGATTCTATGATACTAAGCCGGGAGGAGGGGCTGATACATGAGATTATTATATTGTCATTCAGAGGTACCTAGAGGGGCTGGAGAATTTGTCTGAGAGAAATGATCAACAAAAGAAATGCAGAGCTCTACATCTGGGCAGAAATAATGTAGGGCACCAGTACATGGTGGAGGCAGACAGGCCAGAGCATAGCTCTGCAAACAAGGACCTGAGGGTCCTGATAGACAACAAGTTGACCATAAGATAGCAACACCTCATAGCAAAGGTGGCCAACAACATCATGGGCAGTACTATGACAAACACTGCCAACATGCAGAGGGATGTGATCTCTCTAAACACAACATATGTGAGGCCACACTCCGAACTGTATCTAGTTCTGGGTTCCCCAGTACAAGAAAGAGATGAACTTATTGGAGTGAGTCCAGTGAAGGGCCACAAAGATGATGAAGTGATTAAGACTGTTTAATTTGGAGAAGACTCAGAGGGATCTTATTCATTGTATAAGCTGTTGATGGGTGGGAATGAGTACAAAGTCAGGGTCTTACCAGTGGTGCCCAGAGACAAGACATGAGACAATAGGCAAAAATGAAAAACCATCACATTTCATCTGAACGGGAAAGCACTGCTTTCCTGTGAGGCTAATCAAACATGTTGCCCCAAGAAGCTGTGGAGATCCCATGCTTGAAGATCTTCAAAACCTGACTGGGCATGGTCTAGGGTAACCTGCTCTATCTGACCTTGCTTGAGCAGGGGGATTGAACTAGATTGTTTCAAGAAGTCACTCCCAACCTCAACCATTCTGCATGTCTCGGTGTGAAAGAGGGGAAAAAAGAGTGTGTTTGTGATTATACTCTTATATACTTAACCAATTAAAATGTGCATTTCTGATGCTGGGAAGCTTAATGCGTCTCTTTTAAGAGGCAAAATGACTCATCAACGTCATGAGGACGGAAGCAGGTGAACAGTGAAAACCATCATGCACAGACATGCCTGGTTCATTTGGTTGCCACATATTTCAGCATTACTTGCACACAGGCAGCTAGTGCTTCTCTCTTCAGCAGCAGCAAAGCCCTACATACTCTCTTGAAGTAACTTCTGTTCTTTATCAATCTTACTTCCTTTTTCTTGCCTAAAAACCTAATGGAGGAAAAATATATCCTTATTTTGCATGGAAGTTGGATATGCCAAAGTCAGAATCAGAGCATCTCATTCTCATGTCTGCATATGAATTGATCTCCTGTAATCTGCGATCTTTAAAATCCAAGCTTGTGTTAGTAGTTACAAATGTAGTTTATTCATACTGTTAAACATTAAGAGCATAATATTTTTAACAGGATGATTCTTGTTTGCCCTTGCAAGTGCTAGACAGGGATACATTTAACAAATAATTCATTTCATAGTTATCCTAATGATACAGTTTATTTCTGAAGACACAGGCCCAATTTCACTAACAAATACAAGCTTGTTCAAAAAATAAATGTATTAGTCTTATCTTCGCAGCTTGTCCTGGATCTCCTGTCACAGATTAAAATTCCCCTCTCCTTTACATACTAACAAGGGTTTAATCTCCCATTGTTTCTTTAGACACAACCCTTGACTATTTTGTGCCATCATTTCTCATTCTGTCTTTGGCAGCTTTCCTTTCTGGATCTTGCAGCTCTTGACATTCTCCATTTCAATTCTAACACTGGGTTCCTGTCACCCTGCACTACACATATGTCTGAAAGGGATTGGCAGCTTCCCTTAAGATCTTCCTGTCACAGGACCACTTCGGGGTGTTCCGATTTAGTGAAATTAGTGATTATTTTTGGCCATGAACTTTTAGGAGATCGAGAGCTTGTATTCTATATCCTATTCTTGAAAACACTTTCACAGCATGACCAAAATTCCCTTTTCATTTTCTGATCACAACATGCTCTCTTTTTCTGTAGTCAAACATCTGAATGCATTTTCATTAACATCCAACCAATCAACAAACACCTGGACATGAATACTTTCCCAAAATAGAGGCTTTGTGGAGATGAAAGGGGACAATATAATGACCAATGTGTCTTAATTCATGATAGTAAGCTAAAGGAAAATAGTCCCAACCCTTGTACCCTCAGCAAAGACTTAAAGAACAGACAAATTTGCTTGACTTTCTTTTTTTTGAAAAAATAATTATTTTTAGAGAAAGGCTATTTGACATTCAGTTCTGTCTCTTTGCTTTGGGCTTTCTCCACCAAATCTTTCCTACTGCATATGCTGTTATCAAAGTCTAGCATGCCATGCCAGGGTTCCGGCCATCAGCTTGCTTGCTTCTCCCAAGAGATGAAAGCTTTGTTTTTCTTTCCATAACCCCTTCCCAGCCACACAGTCTCCCTCTCCACTCTCTTGTACTTCCCCAAAACTCCTCTGAACCAAGCAGAGTTTTTTGCCCTCTAATTTATTTCTGTCAGGTCAGTGAATTGAATGTACTCACAGAAGCATTCAGCAAATGCCAAAGCTCATGCAAGGTACCCCATGGGAGTTTGTAGAAACCAGGCAAGTGTAGGTCAGGAATCTCCTCTTTTTATGACAGTAAGCTATGATATCAGCCCTCCCTTTCTTGTGACATGGCAACGTGAGACTACTTAGAACAGTTAAGTCTGTTGCAGCTTTGGGCTTGCAATTTGCAACTGTTTAACCCACTCCTGAAAACAGGGAGAAAGAGATACAAGAACCTATAAACACACAAACTTATTATCTTACAGCTGTTTATCACATTATTACCAGATAATAGTGCTAATCCTTCCAAATCCATTCTCGTTATATAGAGAAAAAAAATTTAATTTAAATGTATGCAACCTATTTTTCTCATTATAGAGTTCCATCCAATTGTTTCTAGAGGTCATTTCTTTTAGAAATAAAGCTAATCCACAATGACAATCTCATCAGCTAATGATACATTTCCAGTCATACCTGTGATCATACTTGATATTATTAACGGCAGAATGATGAGTTTGAGCATTCTCATCAGCACTTCCCCAGGAAAGGAAAAGTAGAATTTATCCAAGTTAGAGAGTTTTCCATATTCCCGTACCAGCACACCAAGTCCAATACCTAAAAGGGACATAAAAAATGTGACACGAGTTAGACATAACTTATAGTTGAGACAAAGGAGGAAAAATAAGAAAACACTAAAATAAAAAGAGCGAGCAATAGACACATTTTGGCAGCTGTGGTGGAACTTCTAAAGCAAATCAGCCTTTCCTTTTCTATTCCATATATTAATGATAAGCAAAGCAGCAACACATACAATTCTGATTTGAAGGATATCTTTAGGTACGTCTTCAGAAAAATGTGATCAGTGACTTTTTACCTGCCTTTGCTAGTTCTAGAAGACCCAGAACTGACATTTAAAAAAAATCATAGAATATATAAAAACTACCAAACACTAAAGACAGACAGTGATATAAATACTCTGGATGATCTGTATTGGTGAAAATAAGTGTACCCAGCAGCAACACTTTCAGTAATTGCTGCTCTACATAATTAGAAAATAGCATGACTGCAGTCACTAAAATAATTTAATAACTTCCAGGAAATCGATCAACAAAAATATACTCTGCATTTTTCACAATCATTCCACTACATAACTGACCTACAAATACCAGACTGTAAGCTTAATCAGTGATTTAACCTGGCACCTTTGTACTTCCTTTGATCTTTGGATTAAATGATTTATCAGATACTTCTAGCTTCTGAGACAAATCACAGGTAAGAGTTCTACCAAAAGAAAATAAATCACATGCCAAAAGACAAAATTCTTCAGTTTGACAGCCAATACCTTTATTTTCCATTTCAACATGACCTTCAAATTAAAATCACTGGTATACGAAATGTGTTCATCAGTGTTTAGAAAGCACATGAAATGCTGTTTCACATACAAACTTTGTAATGCTTCAGTCCTGAATAATAACTGCTTATCAAGAGATCCAATTTCTAACTGGATCCAGTCAGAGACAGAGCAAGTCAGAACCTTTCATTACACACTGAGTGCTGCAAAGTCTTACTCATATGAATGAAATTTATGGAATTATTTACACCCCCTGGTACCTTGGTGACATTAGTGGTATGTATTTTGCAGCAGAATTGTAACAACAGCAGAAGAAGGGGCTACCAGTCTACCTTTATCAGCCCAGTGGCTCATACACACTTGCAGGGGCCCAGGAAAGCTGCTAGTGTCCTAGCCAAACGCACCACTTCCCCAGTTTTATTCTTGATAGTGTACAAGGCACTTGAGTCAGATGTTGTTCAGGAAGCTGGTGTAAAGTTTGACTAAACAGGCTTACAGGATACATTAGTTATTTTAACTGATAGAAGTTGTGGAGGCAGACAGTGCCAGCAGGCTCCAAACCAGAGGCAAATCCATGGAAAACTGGTCCATACTATCAATACAGAGGAAACAAATATCCCATATCCAATTCTCTACTAAACATGAAAGCTCAGTGACATTCTCTTCTAGAAAATAAGGGGTTTTGCAAAAAAACTCTTTAAAGATTCACCATGGCTGTGGTTTGTGCTAGTTCACACAGCATCTGGATGTCAGTTGACATAACTACTGTTACCACACTTGCCCCTATGAGAACAAAAAGATAATGAACCATCTTTGCTCTATCTGCACCTGAAAAATCAAGCTAAAAGAAAATTAAGGCAGATTATAAACTCCTACCAAGTCTTTCCTGTAAAGAGACATAAAATGAACAAGCTAACCTTCCATGTAAATGGGCTGCTATTAAGATTTCTGATTTAGGTGTAATCTGTGCCAGTGAACACGGACAGTTTAAATTCCTTGGAACAATCTTGAATCTTAATAGCCTTGAAGATATTTGCAATATTATGCAAATGGACTTGATCAGTGAATGATAAGATACAATGATCTCTACTTCTAATCTAGTGACTGAATTATGTGTTGAAAATAATTACTCTGCACTTTAAGATAAGCCCAAGCAAGATAAAATTCCATTTATAAAGTGGCTACATGTATTGAAGTTAGTTGCTAAGACTTTCATCCTGAAAGCACCAGAGTAAATAGCTGAGATTCTAACCATACAGGTAATCTATGTCTTCGGACTATTCACATGACTTAGGGTAGGCATATGCTTAAACTGCAGCAAGACTAGACTGCATATTTATGGGAAGCTGTGTAATGCCACTTTACGCTGCGCAGGTGTGATTAGGACATGTTCTAACCATATGCCTCTCAGTCTAGGTGGTGACTGTCATATTTGACCAGCTAGAAATTTGATCATTGTATAGTCAGCAGGATTGTTAGCACGTAGAAAGATTCACCCTTGTTTTCATTCTTCAGAGTTCTCTTTTTCACTTCTTTAGATTTCGCTACAAAAACTTTCCATGCGCTCTCAAAATTTTAGCAGGGTTTCCTTAAGCTTTTGCATGGACATATTTATATCTGTTTTGTGTTTGAGGTCTTTTTTGGTAAGGATATTATTTATCTAGTGTCAATAGCTGAGAAGAGAGTTCCTCATTCCAACAATCTTTTGAAATTACATTATTGCTCTCACTGCCTTGTTCATGCAATTTATTTACCAGACAGAGCACTTATATCCATATTAACTTCTGTTGCATGCCAAATTACAGTAAAATGCAGCTCCCTTTTAATTGCAGCTAGTGTCTAGTATATGCTAATTGAATTTATCATGGAAATACACGAAATGTTATTCTGCAGCAGGATTGAGAAGCAGCAACAAGATTTAGCAGAGTATATTTGGTTATGTACTGGAAATGGATGTATGTAGATCTTTTTGCCTCTCATCTTAATAGCCAAATTCAGCTGGAAATGTTTTTCTAGGAATTATAACACAGAGAGAGAAGCGTGGCCCAGCGTAAACATACCTCACATGGTCACCACTGCTTTTAACATCACATTGATTTATAGCAGCCCTAAGCAAGTATAGATTAAAGTCTAATAAAATCTTAATTTCTCTACATGAATGCTACTGATACGCCATCATTCCTGAAACTAAAACATGCAATTACTTCTAATAACCACAAAACACATTATAGTAGGCAAAGCCTCTTCTATATATTAGGCTTCTTTCTTTTAATTTATTTTCTCCCACTTACAGACTAATCTACTTTTTTTGAAGAGCAAAACATCTCTTTTCCTGTTTGCCCTCTTCATCTTTCCTTGGTTTCAACCACTCCACTTTTTTCTTGTCCACAATAAACAGTCTTTATTTCTTTTCCATACCCTCCCCTTGATTTTCCTTCTTGTCCACATGGCTAAACTAGATTATAATTTTTACCATAAGAGCAATCCTCTACTTACAGGTCAATGACACATATTGCTTAAGGTCCAGATTTCTGCAATACTGAGCAGATGTGAAGAATGATGGTGGAATAAAATGTACAATCCCATGTCTTCCATTTAATTTTCTAAGACAAATATATCCTTGCAACTGTGCACAGTACAGCACATGCTGTATAGCATGGTGTCTACATTTTCCCTCCCAGCAGCCACTAACACAGAAGAAAAACAGAAGAAAATCACTGAAAATGAGCATACCAAGAGAAATCCATCGGCACCCATCTTTCAGGGAGTCTCAGGAGCCCAAGTCTAAAAAGCCGGAGGGAATACATGCTTCCTCTGTATGGGATGAACTGGTTTTTTGTTGCTATCCAGGGAAATAGGAGCAAAAAGTGCTTCAAGGGGTTAGTTAGCACCTGCAACTGGCTACACTGTATGTAGCACTTGATGTGTCACATCTGCCAAGCCTGAGGCCCTCCAGGACATTGGAGATTAAGGCTGTGTGCAATAAGGTGGCAGAACCAGTTCAGCTTGTGTGTGTGCATGAAGTGAGTGCACTGCAGAAATTAGGTAAAATGTGTCTTGGGAGACCATTATGTTGAGGGGTTTGCATATCTGCAAAGCTAGTTCTGTGACATTTGGGTATCTGGTGAACAGTCATTTATCACAATCTGCCCTTCATCTAGAGTGTCTTTTTGCATATTGCTGTTCTTTCCAAAATTCTGCCTAAGGAAAAAGCTAAATTATTCGTATGGGAACAACTACAGGGCTACATCTTTGTCCGTGGACTGTGCTGCAGTTCATGACACAGATTTGGAAATGAGTAAGAACAAAACCACACATTCTGTTCGAACAAATTCCATAATCTCTGGGCTCAGCTATACTAGCGTGCATGGCAAGTGTGTCAGATTGTTCTATAAACTATTAATAAACTTGTAAAAATGTGCCTGTCCACTCTGCAGCCACCTGTGCAACCAAATGTGGAGACCATTTACAATTTTTCAGGAAGTGATGGCTAAATCCTGAAGCCTTTTTGCTATAATTATGTGGGGTCAACACAGTTCAGATATTGAATCTGAAAACTCAGAACCTCTGAGTACCTGAGTCTGTTCAGGACATGCAGTATGACATGACTGTACTTAACTTGCTTTACATCACTACCATTGTGGGTTAGACACCCTTCAGAACCCGATTACATCTTTGGTAACAAGATGACATGACAGAATACATCTCTACTTTCTTTACCTTCACTCACAGGTAGAAAAGTCTATACATAAACACACCTGATCGTATGTCTAACTGAAAAAGAATATAAACCAGATAAAACTGCTATCTAACAAAGGACTCCCTAACATGTCATTTGCACTCATGGATGAGAACTCTGGTCTGGGATGCAGAGGGTTAATCAGCAAAGAGTTCTCAGTCCATCACTGTGCATGACACCAGGGAAACAGCACATCTTCTCCAACTTAGACTTGTGTCATTATAGGAATGATCCTTAGCAATGAACCACAAATACAGTAAGAAATCCAGCACGTATTTCTGCAAAAAAACAATCTGTTTTGTAAAACTGTATGTTCTGAAACGCATTGTGTATCTCTATAAAAAAAAAGTTGTGGTTCTTGTTTTTGTGTAATTCCAGAATGTGGAAACTCCCTTTCACTGGATCAGAGTTAGTGATTCTGGCTGATGCTGATAGACACTGGGGGAGTTACAGGAATTTTGCTTTGATATGGCATGGAATGAAGAAAAGATGACACATGGTTCAAACTTAGCATTATTTAATTGTACTGTAGCAACATGGATTGTGCTATCAACCAAGTGATTAAGCTCTTCATAATTTACCATGATATGCTCTACATGTGACAGACTAAAATACAATTACTGCTATCATATTGGTGGGTCTCAATTGGATTATCTTTACAGCAGATGATTCATGGAACTGAAGAGACTAACAAACAAAGTTTCACTTGATTTGAAACACAATATAAAACATTCTATATAAACATGTCAAATTGCAGCACAGGCAGGCAAGATTTTTGCAGTTTCTGATACAGTCTGAGTCCATTAGTAACATTTTATAATATTTTGTGTCTGGTCTCACCATAAAGTTTTTGTTATCACTGGTATCTCTTAGCTACAAACATATACACTGTGCCAACTAAAGAACAGTAAACTAGAGGGTATATAAGAATATATTACTTATGATAATACTTATAAATGTATTATTTTATCTTATTAATTCAGCTCTCTTGGCATTATTTTTAATACTTTTTAATGTTATGCATTTTGCTGTTTTACACTCTACTTGACAATGTGCCTTCCAATAAACATAGTGATGCTGATTGAAACAAAGAAGATTAGAAAACTGCAGGCAACTACGGAGGCAGGATTTAGGGACTCGGGTATAATTGCGCGGCAACTGATTTCAATTATCTGGATGCTGGTGCTGCCCAGACTACCAGCTGGCTTACAAAGACATGCGAAGAAAACTTTTGTCAGAAATCTTCCAGAAGAAAGTTTCCAAGTCAGATCTTGGTCTATCTAAGAATATTTAATATCAGTGTATTAGAGGAAGACGTGCTCATTCTTCTGCCATGGTGAGACCCTCTGATCCTCCCTCTGATTAACCTATGGGGGTGCAGCAGTTGTAAATTCCTTCTCACAAATAACACAGTGTCGCCTGACTGCACCGAGGAAAGTTTGGGTAGATAATGACTCCCCGTGATGATCCTTCAAGAATGAAGGCAAGGTAGAGTGCTGGCCAGAGGGGAAAAAACAAGCTTCTTCAGCGTGGGCTTACACCCTTCACTCAGAGCAGGTGTGAAGGCTACGCAACCAGCAAACCCACTTAACTCCTGCTACTTTCTGTGCTGTGAAAGCCTGTAGCAAGGCTGATAACACAAAGCACCCTGTACCAGTCACTGATAACACAGGGTGGCCTCTCTGCTATGCAGCCCTACATAGGACTCCTCTCACGCTCAGTCTAATCACTTGCAGTAAGTTAGCTCATTCAGTAAGTAAAGGGCAATAGTGGCCGTTACGTGCCTATGTGCTGAACACTGAGCCAGTGCTCTCCCAGAACATCAATGTGCAGATGGCTAACGAGCTTGATTGCCTAACTCCTACTGGACTCTTGCTTTCATCTCATTTCTCTAAACATACTGTAGATGAATTACATGTGTATGTATCATCCAAATATTTTTGGTATGCAGAGGTAAATTCTATGTGAGAAAGCCAAGATAAAAATATACAGCTGAAGGAAGAAGAATAACTTTACAATTGTGCTTTGGCTAGCTAGAACTGCTGTACAGAACCTACCTAAAGGAAGATAAAGCTCATAACATAAAGAAAAAATACAGAAAGGTGCTGTGAAGAATTCATTCCGTGGTCAGTCCTTAACTCTGTTAAAATAAATTCAGTTGTATCAGAGATGCAATTTGTTTCTTTCACAGCTTTTCAACAAACTCATTGACTCATTAGATTTGTGAAGTTAAGTACCGTACTTACAACTGTAACATAATAAACAGCACAATATCAAGACTATGCCATAAATTAGGTAATCTGGGGAAAATGACAGGTCTTTCCCAGCAGCTATACAACGTACATGAATTAGGATGTGCCCTGATTAAAGCACCTCTTCTGCTGGGGAACACCGTGTGAAACTCCTTACGGTTTCAGGAAAAGTGAACTCAAAATGGAACACACACAAAGGACTAGTGGTGTTCCCCAAGGGTCAGTGCTGAGCCCAGTGCTCTTCAATATCTTTACTGATGATTTGGATGAGGGGATTGAGTGCACCATCAGCAAGTTTCCAGGTGACACAAAGTTGAGAGGGGAGTGTCGATCTGCTGGAAAGCAG
>NW_008650481.1:0-8767 GCF_000695815.1 Acanthisitta chloris
ATTTTGTTGAACTTCATGAGGTTTTCACTGTCCCACAACTCAAGCCTGTCAAGGTCCCTCTGGATGGCATCTCTTCCCTCCAGCATGTCGACTGCCCCACACAGCTTGGTGTCATCATTGAACTTGCTGAGGGTGCACTCAATCCCACTGTCCATGTCGCCAACAAAAATATTGGACAGTATTGGCCCCAGCACTGACCTCTGAGGGACACCACTCCTCACTGGACTCATCACTTCCTTACAGTATGAAAACAAACCCTGCAGTCTATTAACACTACCAAGCTGATGATAAAGCAAGATGATCAACCTGATCTCAAGCTATTAGCATTGACCACAGTATCAATCATCCCCAAATTGTTTAGCCTGATCTGTTTTACAACTCAGGCATACTTATTTAGTTTGTCAGCAGGATTCAGATGGCCTACGACAAATCTCATAGCAGGCTGAAAGATCACACTGAAAATGCATTTATTATGGTAACAAAATATATCTGCTAAACTTCAGAGCCAGCATAAGAAAACGATACAGAAAGAATCCTCTAAAAATTACTTCTGCCATTTCAGTCATTCTTCTTGGGAAGCAGTTGCAGATGTAAGATGCTGTAGTGCTATATGTGTAACCTGGGTCGGCCAACTGAGATAAAACAATTTCCACAGTAAGCACTCGCTTGACAAGCACCATGGGTCCATTTCAACACCTCTAAAATAATTCTCTCTAAGTCTGATGCATTAATAAAACATTTTATCTTAACTCTGGGCAGCAGGATTTGCACTGCAATCATTTTCTATAAAAGCTCCAGTAATCAGGTATGATGCAGCCATTCATTTGTTGCTTGTGAACTAAAAAGACTAATATAAACTCCTCTCTCACTCCCCCAAAACCTGCCCTTTCAGAAATAATTTTTCCTATCAGAAGGAAAACTATTTCTAAAGGTTTTCAGCTTCTGAGGTTAGAAAACCCATTAAAACACAGTCACCCCTTCCTCCCATCTAAAGGAATCTCTCCAGAAAGCTAAACTACTGAATTATAGCTAGTGTTGTGTGAGAGGTGTGAAAGACTCAGTTACCATCACTAGGCTACTGTATGTACACCTTGTGAAACTCATGTCATAACTATAACTCTATAACTACACATGTGATCTCAGTGAATTCTCTGAAGCACGTTCTCTGAAGGCCTTCTGTCTCATTGCTATTTTCTAAGACATTCCCCTTTTTTGAATACTTGCCTTCTGACTTACAGGGTTGATAGGGACTGCAGTATTTTGCAGACTTTACCTTGGAAATTTACCTTCATAACCTACATATGAGGGTCATTCATATATAATTCATACATTTTCTTGTTCTGTCTTTTCTCTTTTGCCAGAAAATAATACAAATTTACTGTGTGAATTTCTGGCAACAAGAAAATCCTGATATGAAGACTGATATCAAGGCAGAAATAAAGCATTGTTAATTTCAAAGACACCTAGAACTAGATTTTATTTTGAAATGAGCTTTTTCTTCCTTGAATACACCAACATTACAGAAGTACAAAGAAAAAAACTGTCCTTCTATGTGGATTTTGGACTTGCTTGTTTGCTTGCTTCATTTTGGGGTGTGGGGTTTTGGGCCTTTTTTTTCCTTTTCCTTTCTTATTTCTTTTTGAGAAAATGAGCAGTTGTGACCCACATCATAGTGTTGCATTTCAGTTGCATAATAGCATCTCCCATTTGTATTGCAGAGCACAGCATGTGACCTGTAATTATCAATTCTCAGGTGGAACTCCACATCACTTTTACTTTGGTAAATGTTTTTCTTTATTGCTGTTTTCTTCTATTGTTCTGATGTATGTGGTTGGTAAAAGAGTTACAGAGCATTTGTTCATCATGACACTTCCATTAGACCCACAGTTCACTACTCAAACTACTGACTTTCTGACCTGTGCTGTACTGAATCTTGATGTTGAGGCAGCATTTCACTGAATTTACTCTAAAAATCTACAACTATCTATACCCTTTTGGGGTTTTTCT
Organism: Acanthisitta chloris; assembly: GCF_000695815.1. NCBI lineage: Eukaryota > Metazoa > Chordata > Aves > Passeriformes > Acanthisittidae > Acanthisitta > Acanthisitta chloris. The sequence continues at coordinate 2,008 of NW_008650481.1, forward strand.
TTTATATATAAAAGACATGTCAATTAACCAAATAATTATATTCAAAGAAAATACTAAAAAACCCTGAAGTTTGAAGCCCCTAACATAAATCACTTGTTCCTAGAGAGTGTTTTTAAACTGTACTGCTTCTGTGTGCCAGTCTCAAAACATAGACTGCATGGAGCAGCTGGATGTACAGTTTTTTCTCCAAATCAAGACACAAAACTACAGTTAGCAAAATCAAAATAACCAGTCAATAGATCCTCTGAATTTGTATGCTCTACTCCTCTTACTTGTCCTGCCTTTGCCATCACATATTGGCCTTTCTTTCCTTCATTATCTCATATTCATATTTCTGCAGGATCTTCAACAACTGCCACATTTTAATTCATAGTTAGTACATTTTTACTTGCAATGCAATATTACCCTTTTTATCCCCGAAGAAATTTGATCTTGAACCAGTCAGTTAAAGAAAATCTAGTAAAGTGAGTGAGAGGTTATGTATAATATTTCTGTTTTCCTTTTCCTGATATCTTCTATACTTCCAATATTGGGTTGTCAAGGCATGCATAGCTACAGAAGAATAGCTAAATATTATCAGACCTTGCCTTCGGATTCCTTGTCTCAGCATACAATCAGCCCTTCCCACACCACTTAGGATCACCATCATCACATGGAAAAGCAGAGATGAATGAGCAGGTATTACACCATAGACTTTGATCACCAAGAAGAAAATAATGGAGAAGAAAAAATAAACTGCTAATGTTACCACTTTTATAATTTTATATTCCATCTAAGCAGACACTGATAACAGCATCTTTGCTCTCGGGGTAATTTTTCAGTTACTGGCAATGTCAGTTCAATGATATTGTATTGAATCAAGACTGCAAATATTTCTGCCTTAAATGAAAATGCTAGGGTTTCTTGCCATTCTAGGAAATGATGTAGCCAATAATAATGTGTTATAGGAAAACTTTTACTAGCTAAGTAAAGAAAGAAAATAAATGCCTCCATACTGCATTTTTTAAACTTTGTTGTGGTTTGTTGAGGCGAATTTTTGTGGGTTTTTTATGAGGTTTTGGGTTTTTTTCATCAGTGTTTCTTTTTCCAGCAGTAAGCAGGAAAGTCCTTGTCATAACCTCAACAAAACCTTTCAACAAAATTCGTAAGTACAAGCAAATGTTACATGCCAAAGTGAAGCATTACAAACCTCAAATAGGCAGCTTTTTTTTCATGAAATCATGATTATTGGGTCAAACATAGCCTTACTCAGCGCGGGTTGGAAACAAAGTGTAGACAGAGGAAAACAGGGGTTTAGCTCTTCTGATGGCTCTGTGAACTGTTGCTACCTGTGTCCACTGTTTCAAAGGCAACCAGACTTGCCAAATCCCAGAAGCTCAGCTCACCTTCCGTGGGAGAGGTGAGACACCCAGAGGCAGAGTGGTGAATGAATCTTTCTAGACATGCCTTAACAGGACCATGAACCTATGAAGGTTTAATTTATTTTCCAAAATTCAGACATTTCTTACACTATTTTGTGAGAATTTGGTTTCTGGGTTTTGCTTGGAAAGTGTTAGAGTTTAAAAAAAATTATAAACAGAGAGCTGAAGCATAATAGTATAGTGGTTTTAATTACATTTACTTTGGGTTTTTTTCCGTAATAAGTTGAGAGAAACGAGGCAGTTAGTTACACTACTGCAGCCAGATAGCAAAGCTCTTGTACAGCAAATGAAACACCCTGAAAGTTAATTCCAAAGTGTTAGGCAATTTTCTTATCTGTAATCTAATATTCAGTCTAACTTGCAGGCAGGCATCATAAATGTTATTAAGATCATCCTTTTTAGCACATGTTGACATTATTTTCTTTTCCTCAGACATTTATTGGGCTCTGACTTCTGAACAGAAAGGAAAATACTGAAACACAATTTTAAGAGCTGTCATTCCAGAACCTGAGTGACAGCAGAATGCTGTCAGAAGGAACTAAAAATTTGAGTATAGTTTTGCTGGCATTATCGAATTTTGACTTCTACCCTGTAAGATTCTGCAGCTCATCTTTTTCCCTTTTCTGACTTTTCAAATATTATTGGATAAACATTGAGGTTTCCATTATACATTTTGTTTAGAGGGTATTTTATAACCATACTTTCCACCAATCTCTCTCAGTTTGAAGCTAAAATTGCAGAATTTGCATATTAAACAAAATTTTCCTAGATTACTTTCTTTGTTCTTTTGAAACTGAGATATGAATCCTTTTTCTTTATCTAAGTGTGACTTTTTAGTTAAGATATTTTTGTCTTAGAAATGGGTAGATTATTGCACTGGCTTTATCTCACTCTTTCAGAATACTTAGTTCAAGTCTCTAAACCAGCCATAAATCATAAAACCTAGGATTAAAAGCAACAACAACAAATTACTTAAAAGAAAATAAGTCTGTTCAGTGAAACAAGAAAATAAAACTCCTCTAGTTTCCTGACCTAGGCAAAATATTATTTATTAAGGCTAAAAAAAATAAACTAAAAAAAAACCCACTGAAATTTATGGTCCAAGAAAGTGATATTTATTGAGGTTCATGTAAAGAAATTATTTTCTGGCAAAAACTTTTCTTACAAGTCCATGTAAGCTACCAGAATGAAACTTGTATAGTTGCATGACATCTCTTGTATACAGCAATCTATACTATTTCTTCACCTTCAGTAAACTCAGTAACATCCCTTCTGAAGTTTCCTACTCCCTCTAACATCAATAATCAGAAGTGTGCATTGTCCATAACGGAAAAAAATCAAATGCTTTTCTCTTTCCATTACATAGTGTGTTGTGCACTATATTGAAAACCACTCTTCTTCTGGAACCATATTTTCATTTATATGTATTCTATCCCTTTTCTTTCCCCAGTCTCACATAGACATAAACTTTTGGTAAATGCATTGACCATGTGCTGATATGTTTCAAATAAGCCTGAACATGAACAATATGTTAAAACTACCCACTAATTCTTGGTATCAGAGTAGAATTTGATTTTGATAAAACTTTTCAAAATAAAAAAGGTATCATTGTAGAATTCTTACACAGTTCTTTTAAAATTCACTGAATCTGTTAAAATTAACCAGTATGCTGTCATGCATGGCAGTCAGGTATCTACACTTATAGGAACAAATAACCACACTTTTAACTGTCCTTTTGAAATGTGCTGTTATGGGTATTCAGGGAATTCTGCTCAGTTCAACTGAATAAATGACCTCATTAAAGTTAATAACATAAAATTCCCTTTATTACAAAGAGATTGAGCAATTTTGTTGGCAAAGGATTTCTTGTCTCATGAATGGTGATCCCTACCTTCCACTGAGAAATACTGAAATTATATGTTATACCAAAATAATTGCAACTAAATTATATATTCAGAAATCGAATCATTGTTCTTGAAATGGAATCAAAATCATAAAAATCTACTTGGATTTTCAGCATTTCTAGTTTGCAATTAAGGATTGTGACTTGGATGCATCCAGAGAGTTCATTCCTTAAGACTGGGCAAAACTGGCCAGAAGATAAGACCCATGTAACAATAGTCAGGTGTGTACACACATGAACATAGGTGCAGCCATGCAAAATTATCTTGCTGTAGGTATTTCCCAGGTAACAGTTTTTGTCACACTAGAGTAGCTGCAGGAAAGGTCACATTAGGGTCTTCCTGTGTAATTCCAAGGCTTGGAGACCATTAAAATAGGGCAGAGCTGCCCATTAGCAAAATTCTAACAGATCTTCTTCTAGGGAAAATAAAAGAAGTTGAGATGTCCCACAGCCATTTCTGTTCTATCGTTGAAAAACTGATAAAGCATTACAACACTATTTTTGTAATAAGTAGTTTAATATAAAACTTTTCACTTGGTTTCTTTTTCCACAAACCTTTGTTCTGCCAACCTGCAGACATATTTTAACCATTCCTGAGGATAAGTCTAGTGAGAGAGGCACATATTTGTTCCTTAAAAAAGAAATTCTAGTGATATTCTCTCAGCATATTTAAATACCATTTTTCAGAGCTCTAAAATTTCTCAGCAAGGTGTGAAGTTTGAATAAGTTTAATTTATTTAAATACATTTTGCTTTATAAGGGCATTCTTAACATTCTTCCAAGCTGTTGGCTTCCTGGTTGTCTAACTCATCAGAAAATAAAATTTGTGATGATTTTGTGCACTCTATAAATGTTCCTCCTCTCATAGCTTCTACAGATGGTCAGACTATGCACATAGCATCTCCTCTTGAAATATGCTGCCTCCACTTGACATATACTTCATAAAATGAGGAGTCAGGGGGCATGTTAGGGAGAGAAAATATTATACAAAGTATCTTTTAAAATTAGAAGAGATAAAGAGAACATGACTCAAAATATATTAAAAAAATATTTGAAATATTTGGGCTAAAAGGCTGGGTCAGTTCATAATTGTGTAACTGAATTGTGTAACTGCAGCATGGAAACAGCAGATTCAAATGACATAATTTTCAAGAACATACAATGAGGATGAAGTGTTGAAAACAGTACAGGAAATAAATTACAAGCAAACTGAAACAAATATCTGGAGTAACAAAAGCAGGAAATAAGCCAGGATGGATATGAGACCTTGAATCCTGTGTTCAGTTTTGAGGCCCTCACTTCAATAAAGATATTGAAATGCTGAAGCATGTCCAGAGAAGGGCAACAGGGCTGTTAAAGGGTCTGGAGCAAACATCTGATGAGGAACAGCTGAATGAGCTGAAATTTTTTAGCCTGGAGGAAAGGAAACTCATAGGAACTGCCTAAAAGGAGGTTGTAGTTATGTGGGAGCCTGTCTCTTCTTGCAAGTAACAAGTGCTAGAACAAGAGAAAACAGCCTCAATTTATGCCAGTAGAGATTTGATTTGGATATTGGGAAAAAATTTCTTCACTGAAATGGTGGTGAAGCATTGGAACAGACTGGTCAGAGAAGTGGTGGAGTCACCATACCTGGAGGTATTGCAAAGACATATAGATTTGGTGCTGAGGGATATGGCTTAGTGGTGAACACAATGGTGCTACGATAATGAACTTGATGACCTTACAGAGATTTTCCAACCTAAACTATTCTATGATTCTGTGATCCATTTTCTTCCAATGTACAAGCACCTGGGTCATGCCCTCCACAGCCATCTCCTGGATCTTTCTGGTTCTGCCTACAGCCTATAGCTCCTCCACTGTTCAAGCTCCTGTCACACCCCAGGAGAAGCAGCTGTGTTATCATTTGGCAAGTGGAGAAGAAAGTTTCTTCACCATTTAGACACCCTAAAATTTTGCAGCTTATTTTTCTTTTATCATGATGGTGCATGTCCATAAAGTGTAAATTTCACTGCTTTTTGCTATTTATATGCCCTCTACATGAAAATGTCTTTCAGGTAGTGTTCAAGTAGCAGGGAAATCTTAAGAAAGACCTAATCATTTCCCAGTTTGCTATGCATCACTCTTAAAAAAACCTAGCACATCTGCTACTTCTATAGTATAGATTCCCTGCAGAGATAGATTTCATCTGAAACTCAGTAATTTGACAATACTTCTGACAGATTTCTGCAATAATATATTTGACTCAAATTCTTGCTAGTCCTTCACTAGAGGTTTTTTTCATTCCTTTCAAACTTACCTCCAGAGTCATGGTCATCTATTTATCTCCTATTTAAACCTTCTACTAAAATAATTATTCACTCCTAGATCCCAAAGATAAAGAACTTCCCTCAACAGATTTCTGCTTCTGAGGGAGGAATATTTTGCCAATAAGTTAAAAATCCTCCATCAAGAGAGGTCCTAATATCTCTTTACTAATTATTTTCTCAGTGACTATACTCATGCTACCATGTTATCCTTCAAGTGTCTTGATGGGTCCCACAATCAGTCAAGCAAATTAGTCAGAACTGCATTGATGCCATCCTCCACAACTCACTCCATCAAACCCTTCCACACTACTAAACTTTCAGAATCCCTTCCAGGTATTCCAAAATCAGAAGTACATGCCTGATTCAAGTATACATACTACTTCCAAGAGTAAATCACAACCAAACACACATATGGGTTTTATTCTATTCCTTTGAACTTCATTCTCTAAAGACACGAACTTTTATGTATAGTACTTTCATTTGCTTTGTTCTAAAGAGAAATTATTGAAATCACAGACTCATAGAATCAATTAGGTTGGAAAAGTCCACCCTATGACCTAACACCACCATATCAACTAGACCATGGCTCTAAGTGCTACATCCAGTCTTTCTTTAAACACTTCCAAGGACAGTGAGTCCACCACCTTCATGGGCAGTCTATTCCAATATCTAATCACCCTTTCTGTGAAGAAATTTTTCATAATGTCTAACCCAAACCTCCGTTGGCACAGCTTGAGGTTATATAATTTCGTCCTGTCACAGATATTTGGGAGAAGAGCCTGACCCCCACCCAGCTACTACCTCCTTTCAGGGAGCTGTAGACAGCGATAAGGTCACACTAATGATTCAATTACTTGCTATATGCTATTTCAGGGTAAAGTATGAGATTATTAGGTATCATGTCAGTATTTTTTACTCATGAAAAAATCCAATGCAGATTAAAAAAGAATATTTTTGGCAAATTCATAATAGCCATTGAAAAATAGGCCAACTATTACTTTCAAGATGACTGATTTCTGCTATATCTCATGCAAAAAGACAGCTGTCCTAGAAACAAAGCAATATTTTGTAATTTGTAAAATATGTGATGAAAAAATTCTTAATATTGATAAGGAGAAGAAAGCCCTAAA